>NC_044925.1:502955-523517 GCF_003576645.1 Ipomoea triloba | reverse complement strand
ATATATATATATATATATATATATATATATATATATATATATATATATATATATATATATATATATTTATATTTATATATTGTACTCTTATTTCCAATTCATGTTTCCGTTTTAATTTATATTAATTCATTTGATATAATATTTCTTCAACAGTCACTAGAACGTCATTGCGAAGGGAAGTATCAAATTGTTGAATCCAGCAATTCGAACTGCATGCAAAATGTGGCCACCTTTTATCAGGTTCAATTCGATCGATCTTTAAAAACAAATACATTATTAATTAATTGTGATTGAGTTATTAAATTGGTATAAAATATACACTCTCTGTCACATTTTTACTTGTCGTATTTATTATTCATTGATCAAATTAAATCAATTATTTTTTCTTTGCTTATTTTCTTTAATATTTTTTAAATTTGATTTTTATATTAAAACTTACTTTTTTTGTAGTTTCTAAATATGTAAGTTTTATATACTAATACTTAACATTATGAAAAATTGAATTAAAAATAACTTTAATCAAACCTTGTTAACCAAAATATACACATAAAATGAGACGAAGAGAGTATAAAATAATGAATATGATATGAGCACGAGCTACAATGCTTCTTACAACAAGTGCAACTCGTGCACATCATGCGGAGTCACTCTGAAACTTTTTGTGTTTTAAAAAGAATTTCATTTCGTAATCTCTTGAATTTTGATTAACTTACCAATGATGAAGAATGTCAATCTAAACAAGAAATAGATGGATGGGTTGACCCGAAAAGTAGGAAAATTTTTAAAGTTAGAGTCAAAAAATTTTAGCATGATAATCTCAAAATTGATAAGTTTGATGATGACCTGAACGGGCTAGTGCTAGCAAATTAAGGATATTCTTTATGTGGCACGTAAAGCAAAATATATAAGAAATTTACATGTAAATTCATTTTTAGAAATTTCTATTAAATTTGTAAATAAAATTTTAATAAATTTATTACAAAATACAGTATTTTTGTAAAAATAGATAATGAAAATTTAAATTATAATAATTATTATATTATAGTGTAAATGTATTAATTATTTTTAGATATAATTTGAAAATGAATGTTTAGATTGATTGAATGATTTTTAAATTTATATTTATTGGTGTGAATGCTTTAGTTTATTAAAATTTAAAATTTAAACTATTAATTGAAAATGTAAAAAAAATTAATTAATTAAGTCTGTCCAATAAATCTGGCGTCTCAAAGTATTAGGGTTAATGACAAGAAATTTAAAGCGGACACTTTTTTTTGTTGTTGTAGTGGTATAGCCAATTATACGAGTCTCACATTTTGGAGCCTGCTTGTGGTGGTGATCCTGCTTTGACAAGACGGCCTTTCTGTCACCTTGGTGTGGAGTACCAAAATTTGTTTGACCAAAGAAGATCTCTTGGAGAGCTTAACAATCGCATCACTGCAAAATGTCGAGTAAGATTTTTTTTTTTTTAAATAATTATTTTACTAAAACTTTACAATATATATATATATATATATATGGTCAGGTTTCCGTGCAGATAGTTCTACCCGTGCAGCCGTGCAGTCACGCATAAATACACCACAAAGTGTTCTGAAATGCACCATAAAGTGGTGCATTTTTTTGGTGTGCATTGGTGCATTTTCAAACACTGTGTGGTGCAGTTTTGCATACTTAATGGTGAATCGCATCGACCATACGGGAAACACTGTCTGCATTTGAATCAATGTGTGTGTGTGTGTATATTTATTTATTTATTTAAAATCTTATGATCACACTTTTTGGTGAGATTGTGAGATCAAATCTTAATCAATTAATTTTATTTTTTAATGGTTGTAATTGTTATTTATGTCGGCATGTGTTTTCAAATGGTAGGGAGTATTGTAGTAATTTTGTTCTTCTTATGTTATTATTGTTCTTCTTAGTTCTTACTATTGTTATTAATAAAATATATGTATGGATGCCCTCATATGTAGGACCATTGGTATAACCTCGTGTCTTATTGGGCCAACGAACAAACTGTCCGCGACGCTATCCATATCAAGAAGGTATAATATCTACCCCATTAAATTTAAATTTTCTTATTAACTGATTTAATGATTAGTTTATTTAAAATTTAAGTTAAGTTTTAATCTTTTCAACTGCAATAATTGTAAAAAAAAATTATGTTCAAAAGTTTTGGGCATTATACGTTAAATAAAATAAACAAAATTCAAAGTAATTAATTACTAAAATGCATGCATGTTTAATCACAGGGAACTGTTGATCTTTGGGAATTTTGCAATTCTAATTTATCATACACATACAATGCACGCGATGTGACATCGTATCATGCATACCTTAGCACCAAAGGTTATCGATCCCTTATTTACAGGTATCTTCAATTATAATAATTATGAAAATTTTAAAAAACTACTTTTTGGTATGTGGTGTGAAATATGCAATTTTTTGTGTAATGAAATGTTTGCATTTAGATGATTTTCACGTGCAATAAATTGAATATTCACATTTTGTGTATATGAAACTCAGTGGTGATCATGATCCTTGCATCCCATTTCTTTCGACGCTAGCATGGATAAAATCATTAAACTATTCAATTATCAATGACTGGAAACCATGGTGGATTGATGATCAAATTGCTGGGTGAGTTCTCAAACTAATTAATTAAACATATTTTTAAATAATATATCTCAAGAAAAAGTAATGGCTATTATAAATTTATGGTTTTCTATTTTATTTTAATTATATAATTTTTTTTTTATATTTTTAAAATTTACCATCCCTATTGAATTGCAGATACACAATGACTTACTCAAATCAGATGACATTTGCGACTGTAAAGGCAAGGATTTTCTTAAATCTTTCTCTTTTAATTTACCATCCCTATTATTTTTAGATTACTATATTATACTGGTACGACATTGTAGAAATTCTTATTCTCTTGGTTGTACTAAGGTTTTTTTTTTTTTTAAGGAAAATTAAGTTCGGTATATTTTGCATTATCTGTATGTTGCAGGGAGGTGGGCATACAGTCCCAGAATCTGCACCACATCAAGCTCTAATCATGTTCACAAAATGGATACAAAATGGTGGCCTTCTCTAATTATATTCATAGTGTTGTATGTATGGTAGGTCTAGTGAAGACGTTTTCCCACTCAATAAAGGTGCCTATAATTCAGCGAAGAGATTAGTTATTTAATAGAGATGTCTACAATTCAATATTAGTTACTTAATAGAGGTGCCTACAATTCAGCAAAGAGATTATTAGTTATTGTATTCGACGATGAAAATTTTAGCTACCCCTAAACAATCATTGTTTGGTTTGCAAATCATTTTTTGCAAAAATTATTTTGTGTTGTAAGTATATATCTCTCTATCTTTGAAGGGAAATGCTATAAATAAATTATAAAACTATTTAGAAAAGTTTAATTATACAATCAATAATAATAATAATAATAATAATAATAATAATTATTATTATTATTATTATTATTATTATTGGGGAGTGGATTGTATAGAAGGAGAAGAGTTACTGAAAGTCAAGAGGAGTAGCGAAAATGTGACGCTGGAGTCATGCGTGGCTTGTAAGCTCCTGCAAATTGATCAACGGTCTGGATCGATCTGCAATTACGTGTAAACTAAACTAATTAAATGCTTACCTAATTCACTGCTTCTCTCAACAATGCTCATTGAGTAGCAACTAAATATTCAATAATCTTTTATTCCTTTCAAACAAAAAAATAACTAAATATTCAATATTCAATCCCTCCTCCAGCACCTGTCTCGAACCTATGAACTGGCTCTAATACTACTTGTTAAGATCAAGCGTTTACTACTACACCAAAAAATATAGCTCGCAGCGAATATGCTACTTTATTTCTTTATAGATCGCCATCATAGGCCTTCGTCCAATAATCCCCTAGCTATTAATTGATAAACTTGACCATTTATCGGTTCGATCCCCGCCCAACATATTCACATTGTTAAATTTACCATGCTAATATAATGAATAATTGAGTATTTTAAACAAATGTTACTTGTACTCGCAAAAACATGCATGTATTTACTAAACAACATATATTGATTAATATCTTAATTAAGACAAAGGAGAGAAAATACCTCCTAAGGTTGATGTAAGTTGACACAATAATAAAAGTAATAGGCCGGTGATTGATAGTATATGTTGTAAAATTTATATATTTTGGGTGATAAAAAATTCGGAATCACTATCTAAGGTTAAAGGTATGCATTATGCATGCATGCACTAGGTAAACATTGCTCTTATGTAATCACACAAGAGAGGTAACTCTATATACTAAAAATTAAAAATTATATGTGGCGAACTTGATCGAGATTGAGAATGTTAGCCAGAAATTAATAGCTGAACTTGTGACTTTTTGATATGATAATTTATATTTTATTATAATGGATGACATAATAATGTATTTTAAATTAGGGTATCACATTTCACTTAATTGCCGTAATTTGATGTTTCTAAGGGAGTAGTACATGTAATTACGCATTGTGGCGTACACGTATGACGTAGTTCTCCTCGCAATGGAAGCATGGTGGTTAGATCCACGTGGTTTTCATGTGGCCCCGCTGAGTAATAAGTGTAAAAGCTGAACATTATTTGTAAAATATGTATACCATTAATGTACTTAAATTATCTATTAGATAATAATATATTTATCTATCTACTAAATATAATAAGAGTCAATGTTAGTAATATTATAACGAGAATAAAATGTATGTTAGTGTAAAAATATGAATTGATAATGTGTATGTCTTGAATTCTTCTTTGTACAATAATATATAAGACATTTTCAAAGTTATCATTTTTAATTTTTTACTTTTCTATTTATGTACAAACTTTAGTAACGAAATACTCCGTTAACTATTTATTATTCTTAACTTATTGTTTTTCATAAGGAATGCCTTAGATTCAAGTGACATCCCAATCAAGGATTGTCATAATTGTTGAGCAGGTATTATAAATATTTTAGAGTGTAATTTTAAAAAAAATTACTTACTCATTGCAAAATATATTTTAATATGTTAATAATAACAACAACAACAATAATAACAATAACAATAATAATAGTAATAACAAAAACAACTAAACATTTTATATTATTATTGTTATAACAATTAAATTAGTATACACAAAATTGAACTTGTGTCAATTTCTTTTTAATTTTTTATTCTTTTCTTCTTTGTGGTAAGAATTAAAATATAATAATAATTAATTAATTTGATTTATTTCTTTCAACTATATTTATTTATTTAAAGAAAAAAATTATTATTATTTAATCTTTCATCCTAATCTTCTTCATTCTATGCTGACCGAGCTCGGGTTGGGAAGCCCGTTCCCACAATACAAATAGCCCAGTTAGATTACCAACAGTAACCATTCACTGGGCAAAGCTTGGTTGGGCCTACACAATCAACTGGCCCAATCCATGTCAAATAATTAGCGTTTAGTCTTTTTACAGTTGTTATATCGTAGATTATGGTCCACAAAATTTTGTAGACCATGATTTAAAAACGGCACCGTTCATCACATTTTAACGGAGCTCCGTAAATGAAACTACAGTCTATCTCATCAGTAATTAAAAGCTTCAAAGTCATAGGCCAGTAGTGTGGAAGTTTGAATTCAACTGAAAATATATATAGAAAAAAGATTCAAAGATAATAAGGGTGCGTTTGGTTCGCACATGGAATCGGAATCGGAATGAGTATCAAATACTTGGTAATGGTAATAGATTTTGGTGAAAGCATTTAGCATGTTTGGTAGTTGGGTGGAATGAGAATGATTATTAATAGTTGGGAAGGAAGGAGGAAGAGAAATGAAACCCTTATTTAATAAGGGTATGTGTTTTCTCATTAATGAGATATTCCAAACCCATAGTAGCATTCACAAAACCTATCAACCAAACATTAGCAATCACTTTTATACCCATTATTTATGTCTAAACCCACTAACCAAACACACCCTAAAATGTTTGGATTAGATCCTTTTGCGCACAAAAATTATGATTTGATTGTACACCTAGGATTAGTCCAGCAAAAAAATAATAAAAATAATTTAAAACTTCAAGTTGTAATAATAAATATTTTACTGATATCCATGTGGTTGAATTATATATATATACACATACACATACACATACACATATGGATGGTGTCGTCGTCATGCATGAACTCTTGCACGTTGAATAAGGGCTGCTAGCTAATCAAAGGCAATGTGTATATATTATCGATCTACGTTGGTGTTTCTTCTCCTAGTACTAGATCTATGGAAGGTTACAGCCCTAGGTATATAGGAGTTGGTGAAACCGAAGAGGTTCAATTATTCTACATAGAGTCCGTTGATTATGATAATGATAACCTAATAACAAATTGTTTGTGAAAATTGATGGTGATATGTTTGTATATATATACAATGCATAAATTGTCAATTTTTAAAAGTTTGGATTATTTGATTTTCTTGAATACTACTAACTATATTACAATGCAATATCCGTTCATAACTACTTTCTCAACCTATTGAAGCACAAGTACTTTCTCAACCTATTGAAGCACAACCTATTGAAGCACAAGTACTTTCTCAACCTATTGAAGCACAAGAGTGAAGCACAAGTACTTTCTCAACCTATTGAAGCACAAGAGTTTGCCTCCACTGAGGCTCGAACCCACCACCCTATTGAAGCACAAGAGTTTGCCTCCACTGAGGCTCGAACCCACCACCTCCCGTATAAAAAGAAAGGTTTGATGCCACTGGACCACAAGGTCCTTGGCAATTTTCTTGAATTAAATTGGTCAATTTTGCACAATTTATATATGTTAGTTATCTTCTTAATTACAGTCTTTTTTCAATTGAAATTACAAGACGGACTCCACTTAATGTGTAACTTCGGATAATAGCTATGGGCTCTCCCATACTTTTTTTTTAAAATATTAATAATATAAGCTATCAATTATATATTGATTTTGTAATTTTTAAATGGATGCATTTAAACTTTTAAAGTAGATTGGATCTATATATATATATATATATATATTTTAATTGGTGACTCCAATCTCAATGAAACTTTTAGAGTAGGAATTGAAGTCAACGATTCATTGCAAGCTCCTGATTTAGTAATACAAAGATTATATATGTTCGAAAGGAGGCTATAATGGTTACCATGCATTGTGGACCACGGCGGTTCACAGTAAAATTTATGTTCTTTTTATGATATATATCAATTTATAATCAATTGTTATACCATGAACCACTGTCACCTTGGTACAAAAATTACACAATTCGTGTTTTTTCTTGTAGTGTCAATCCAACAAATTTGTCCCTTGCTATACTTATATTTTAAAAGATGTCTAGTTATACTGGTAATTGACGGTGGGAATTGAACCCGAGTTCTCTCGAAATTCTTACCCACAAAGATAACTCACTTGCCACTTAAGCTACCCTATTGGGTTTTTATATATATTATGCTGAAGTAGAATGATTAGTAAAAAAGATTGATAATTCTCTATGTATATCTTTCATGGGATACACATGAAAAAAGTAGTTTATCAGTGCTTGTCACGTTAGAAAGTAAAATTTAGTGAGTAAAATTTAAGAGTACATGTGGTAGAACTCATATATATATATATATATATATATATATATATATATATATATATATATATATTAATTTATTCATTAAAAAAAAATAGAGTTTTCAATTTTTTTTGAAGACATTAAGCGATGTAATAGGAGTGATAGCACACCACAATTTTTCATTTAGAATAGTTGAAAGTGTGACATTTGCATTATATTATCGACATGTGGATTAATTTGATAAATATAAAACTTAAAAGGGTTAACATGTAATTTTGACTTTCATTTCATTATTTCTATAATTCTATCTATATATACCATGTATAAGTCAATCCCCTAAGCTTCCCAGATCGATCGTCTAAACCAGTATAAGCAATACGTAAGAATTTCTTTATATTAGTTATTTCATTTTATTTATTGACATCTATTTGTATGTATTTTTTTTTTAATTTTTGAAAATTCCTATCTATGTGTATGTACTAATTATGTATACTATATATGGTGATCGAAATTAAACCAGGAAGTTTTGCATTGGATGTTCTTTCTGCAGGCTGCAAATGTCTGTATACCTTGGACCTACGTTGTTGTTTGTTGTAGTTGTATTAGAGTTATGTTTTTCTCCGGCCACCGTGGTCGCCGCCGGTTCCGCCGTCACACATCTGCCGGGATATGAAGGGACGCTTCCTTTTGAACTTGAAACCGGGTGAGCCGTCGGATCCAACGTTTAATTTTTTTTAGTTTCCACTTCTATATACTATGTATGTCGAATTCTAGTACTCATAATGTCTAGCACTTAACATGTATGTATCTTAGGTTGTTTTTGGTTGCCCTTTCAACATTTTCCGGCCATAGTCACCGGCGACCGTCGTGGGTTGCATTTAGAGGATCGCCTTCTCAGGCGAAGGAGCTGAGAAGGTAGACTAGTTGGTCGCCTCCTTTAATTGTGTTGCCGGTTGCCGGTTGCCGGTGATTATTGCGGAAAAGTGTAGGAAGGGTCGCTAGTTATCCAACTGATTTTGGACTTCAATGCTTTAAAATAATTTTTGAAAGTTTAGTGACTAAATTAACTTTTTGATCGAGTAGAGTTCGGGGGGCGTATTTGACCATGTTTCCTTTTAATTATAATGTTTGTTTGCATATTTTTCATTCTCTAATAATAATAACAAAATGTAACATTGAAATAAAAATAAGAAGAAAAAAAATTAATATATGTAGAAAAGATATAAAAGAGTATTTTCATGTTTTGTTGATGAATTAGTATGTTTTATTTTACCTTTTAATTTGAAGACCAAAAAAAAAAAAAAACTGTATTATTGAAACAAATATTTCCATGTGCTTATTATGTGTGTTTATAATAGGTATATTGGAGTGGGCGGCAAAGGAGAAGAAGTTCAACTATTCTATTATTTTATTAAGTCAGAGTCAAATCCAGATACGGATCCGCTTGTTGTTTGGCTAACGGGAGGCCCAGGTTGCTCCGGTCTATGGTCAATTACATATGACAATGGTAACCTTATTTATCTTTTTGTGAATAATATTATTTTCTTCTCTTTATTTAATCTTATTATGTTCAATTCCTCATTCTAATATGAGAATGATTCTTTTTTTCTTCGTTAGCTACTATGAATTAACCAGTCTCACCCAACAATAAAAAAAATTTAATTATTTATCAAATATAAATTGAACCAATCAAATATTGTAACTTAGAGGTGAAATTATGTGGAGAAATGTAAAATTAATTACTCTCTATTTATTTATTATTGATTCATTCTCTTTTATTATTATTATTTTTTGTTTTTCTCAAATTTGTGTGTTTCATTGTTAAAAAATAAACACTTCATAACAAGCACAATATTTTATTGACTAAATTTTAATTTACGAAAAAGTTTACCATTGCTATTCAAAATGTTTCTTTATTTTTATATAAAGTAATTATTATTATTTCTCTTTAAGATTTGATCCATTAACCTCGTAATTAACATATCCAATGATAAACAAGTTTTTTTTTTCTTTTTTTTTGGGGGGGGGGGGTTGGGGGTGGGGGTGGACGGAGCTTAACATTTTTTAATTAATTATTATTATACTGATTTTTAAGTATTTTTAAAACTACATTGGATCTATAGACATACTGACATACATATTATATTTGGATTCGGATCTCAATGAAACTGAGATAGATCGAGTAGGATTCAGATAGCTACAAAAATAGTTATATATTAAAGTAATATAAATAATTTACATTTAAAAACAATTGACCTGAATTTAATAACAATAAATTATAAATTAATTTTTTCTTTAAGTGATTATAGTTTTTTAGTAAGGTAGTGGATTGGTAAAACTCACAAGATGACATTATTATCACCACATATTAACACAAATTATCAGTACACATTTTAATTAATTAAACTTCATATTTGGGCTGCTATAAGTCTTGAATTACTATCTTTCTTTTTTTATGAGAAAAATTCATAATCATTATTTGAGTGTGTACTGTATAAACCCTTACCGACGTAATAACTGACTAGGTGCAACAAAATCCAATTGTTATATCATGGACCAGGGTTCATATAGCACATTATGTACCTACAGTTTCTGTACATGTAAACAAATAACTTGATAATTGCTGACACGTAGTATATATGATAGCTACATGTATAGAAACAGTCAATTACAAGTACAGAATGTATCAATTACAGATACAAAATCTAAAGGTCATTTTTGGACTAGGGTCTAAATGCAAGGTAAACCCTAATGCATGGTATAATAGAGGGTATTAAAAAAACAAACTTTTGACTTTCAAATACCAGAATAATATTTTACCGACTTTTTACCTTCATCCTTAAGGAATTCACTGCTCAAATTATACTTAATTAACAATACGTAGTATAATATAATTAACACATAATGATAAACTATACAGGGCCATTGCGATTTAATAAGGTGGAATACAATGGGAGCCTCCCTACATTGTCATTAAATGCCTATGGATGGACCAAGGTAAACTAGTTTTTTTTTTTAATTATTATTAATAAAGTTTTCCTTTGATATGATAATAAATTGACAATGTATTATAATGCTCCTTTAAATATTCAACATGTTACAATATATAAATAAACAATTTAAAATTACATGGCAGGTTGCAAATATCATCTTTTTGGATTTACCAGCAGGGACAGGCTTTTCTTATGCAATAACATCTAGAGCTAACCACTCTGACGATATACAAGCTAGTTTTCATGGAAGTCAATTTGTTCAAAAGGTATGATTCATTTGATGACTTTTATAACAAAGTGCATCTAAGAGCAAAATTATATTGGATTCATCTACAAATACTACATTGTAATAAAATTAGTTAGTGTATTCAAAAAAATATTAGATTCATCTAAATATAGTAGCGGTTATTCAAGATTTTTTTTTTAATATATTCGTATTGTCTGCATTTATAAACTATTTCTCAAAAAATGTGGACACTTATAACTTAGCTAATAATCTTATATTAACAACACATTTGGTTCATAAACTGAATTTTGAGGGAATATGAATCTTATTTCATTTTCAATGAAATATACAAGGAATAGAATATGAATTAAATTTCATTGTTTGGCTCGTGCAAATAATAGATTTATAGTAGCATAAACATAAAAATATAGTAGCATAAACTCACTTTGTATAAAAATGATCGAAATGACTTTATATTTAATGATATTTCAACGATTTTGTTGACGGAGGACAAAAAATAGTTATGTCACAATATTACTAGGATCAAATGTGAATGTTCTAAAAAAAATGACTAAAAATGGACTGTCACCTATAAATCTAGGACTAAAAATAGAATTAACTTATGATTTTCATTCATAGCCTATTTCATGAAAATCCATCATGTTATAAAAGAATTCAAGCTACCTATTTAATATAATTTGTGGTTATTACTTACTTGAGAGAAAGGTCATTGAAAAGTACTAATGATATGATCTTATTTAATTTCATGTATCCAAAATGTTTGTAGTGGCTGAAAGAGCATCCTAATTTCATCTCCAATGATCTTTATGTTGGTGGGGAGTCCTATGCTGGGATATTTGTTCCCATTGTTACTCGATTTTTATCAGATGGTAAAATCCTAACTATCATTATATTATTGCATAGTCTTCATCCTGAATTATTGCAACTTTTAACTATTTTGTCTCATTACTTTTTAACCCTAAGATTTAAGAAATAACTTCTTTTTTTTTTTTTTAGTATATAGTAAATATAAACAACTTTTCACAAAATTGTATCATAAGATTAAACCCCAAACATAAGGGACGCATATCACTCATACCTTGAAAACTAATGGAAGAGACCAGGTAAATCACGAGATGTGCCTTAATTGGCCTATAAGCTCCTAAATAGTTTAGATATTTGTAATTTAATTACTATTTAAAATTTATGAAGTATAATAACATATGAGTAGTGGTCTTAATTGTAGTTTGAGGTGCTCTTATGAAGATTTAGAGAAATCTTTATAATAAGTGAAATTCCACAAAAATGCATCTTACCTATTTAATTTAATTTTTTGGCAATCAAGGAATCGAGGCCGGAGTTACTCCATGGATTAATCTAAAGGTTTGTTTAATTTTTTTTTTAAAAATTGTATCTCTTACTTACATATGTATCCTTACACACACATAGTGGCATGTTTAAGTGAGAACAATGCTTCTTGTAAAAAAAAAAAATGTAAAATAATCTCATCTGTTCATCTGCATCGATCAACTGTCCAAGAAATAAAGAAAAATGCATGACAATTTCATAAATAATGCAAATTTTTTAAAGTTTATAATAATTATAAAGATGACACCATATATTTTTCTCATTTCCTCTTATTTTTCAATCATTAATAAAATATTAAAATATAGGAAAATGATCCTAAGAAAACTTATCTTGGAAGAAAGCTAAAAATCAATCTTAGTCATCTATCTGGCTAGATCTACCAGTTTTATATATAGCAAGGAAGGGAAAAATTCATAGTGGCATTTTGATAATTTTTTAATTTAGACTTTAAAAGTGCACTTCCAAGACTATATGGTGAACTTAACAACACTAATACACTATATTATGCATTTCAGTTTAAAATTACAATACACTTAAGGTTCACCTTTTAGAGCTTATGGTTACATGCATATTTTTGTTTGGTTCAGTATTTAGTTTTTTTAGTTTGGTTAGAAATTCATTTTTACTTCTTAGGTATACTATTTACAATTTAGGTTTATGATTTAGTTTTCTAGTTTATGTTTTTGGGTTTATTAAAAAATGTAATTTATATTGTAAAAAATTTCACATTAAAGTTGGAAAGAATTATCAGAATCTCACCACATTTTTTCTTCCAATTGTATTAGATTCGTTAGATTTTTTATATGTGTTATTGAGATTTGTTCTTACTTTTCTATTGGGAATAAATTTTCATGTGAGTGTGCTTTTATATATATATATATATATATATGGCGTGGATAATCACAGGGATATCTATCGGGGAACCCTGTAACGACCGGAATTAGAGACTTCAACTACCAAATCCAATATGCTCATGGGATGGGTCTTATTTCTGATGACTTATACAAGGTGCAATGCTACTCAACCAATTTATATAGATTACTCTTATTTCCAAGTCAAGTTTCCCTTTTAATTTATCTTAATTCATCTCATATAATGTTTCTTCAACAGTCACTAGAACGTCACTGCAATGGGGAGTATCAATATATTGAACCCAGCAATTTGTTATGCATGCAAAATGTGGCCACCTTTTATCAGGTTGATTTTTTTTTTAAAAAAAAAAATACATTATTAATTACTTGTGATTGATTTATTGGTACAAAATATATGCAGTAATGAATGTGATGTGAGCACGAGTTATATTGCATCTTACGAGTTGGACTTGTACTTTAAGCTAGTGACCTCTGCTCTAGGGGTTAATTGCAACTTCTTTCTTTAGATAACGATTTCGCGTCAATACGTTTAGATTATACAAATTGCATATATATATATATATATATATTATTGTATCCGAATTTAATTGAGACACTCTTTTTTGTTATAGTTGCATAGTGAATTATATGCGTTTCACATTTTGGAGCCTGCTTGTGCTGATGATAATGCTTCTCCCACAAAAGCGCCCAAGTGTCATAATGTTGTGAATAATGGCCCAAAATTGTTTGACCAAAGAAGATCTCTTGGAGAGCGAAACAAATCAAACAATCTCACCACTGCAAACTGTCGAGTAAGATTTTTTTTTTTTTTTAATTTTAAATTTTACACATGTTAACCGAGGTTTTCATTTAAACTTAATTATATTTGTGTGTGTGTTTACCGTGTTAATTGTATATGAAATAAATTTCAAAATTTTTTATATTCACTTTTGTATATATATGTATGGTGTAATCAATTCGAGTATGTGTCAGTTCACACTTTAGAGTTTTTCTATACATGATACATATTTAATAATTTATATAATTTACTGCGGAATAAACAACATTGACACCCTAAAAATAGGCACGAATTTGAAATCCTTTGATGTTAACTCAATCAAACGAATATTGACAATTATATAATACAATAGCTTTGTTCGATAATACTTTTTTAATTGCTTTTTCATTGAATTGTTTTGATCAATTTTAACGTAAAATACTCTCTCTGTCTCATTTTACCTGTTATGTTTAGTATTCATTAGTCAAACTAACTCTATATTCTTTTCTTATTTTAAATATTTTAAATTATTTTTAAATTTTAATTTTTGTATTTAATAGTACTTCTTATTTAGTTTCTAAATACTCCGTATATAAATTTTATATATTAATACTAAACTTAACATTATAAAAAAATTCTATTTGAATATTATTATTATTATTGCCCTTATGTAGGATCATTGGTATAATCTCATGTCTTACTGGGCGAACGAACAAATTGTCCGCGACGCTATCCATATCAGGAAGGTATAATAACTATCCCATTAAACTTTAATTATCTTATTTACTAATATAATGATTATCTTATTTAAATTTTAATTTAAGTTTTAATATTTTTAACTATAAGAATTGTGAACAAATTTGTATTCAAAAGTTTTGGGCACTATACATTAAATAAAAATGAACAAAATTCAAACTAATTAATTTCTAAAATGCATGCATGTCCAAACACAGGGAACTGTTGATCTTTGGGAATTTTGCAATTCCAATTTATCATACACAGAAAAAACAACCGATGTGACGTCGTATCATGCGTACCTTAGCACTAAAGGTTATCGATCTCTTATTTACAGGTACCTTTATTTATAATAATTATAGCAATTTTAAAAATGCGAACAATGTAATATTTGTTCATAACTACTTTTTCAACCTACTAAATCACAAAAAGTCAATATTACCTCCACTGGGGTTCAAATCCATAACCTCCGCCAATAGACCACAAGGTGATTAACTAGTAAATTATATTTTGTATTTTGGAATTGTACTTTAAGCATAATGTATGTATAACCTAACAAATCACAAAGTACAACATGTTAATAGGCGCTAATATGTTGTGTACAACATTGTTTGGTACTTGGTCTGAAATATGCTCCCTTTTTTTTTTTTTCTTTTTGTAATGAATGTTTGCATTTAGATGATTTTCGCATGCAATAAATTCAATATTCACATTTTGTGTATATGATACTCAGTGGTGATCACGATCCTTGCATCACATATCTTTCAACGCTAGCATGGATAAAATCATTAAACTATTCAGTTATTGATGACTGGAAATCATGGTGGGCTGATGATCAAGTTGCTGGGTGAGTTCTCAAATAAATTAATTAAATCTATTTTTAAATAATATATGTCAAGATAACGTTGTGGCTATTGTAGATTTCTTTTCCTTTTTTTTTTTTTTTTTTTGAAGAAAGGCTATTATAGATTTCTATTTATTTTATTTATGTAAATTTTTAAAATCATCCCTAGCTATTGAATTGCAGGTACACAATGACTTACTCAAATGGGATGACATTTGCCACTGTAAAGGCAAGGATTTTCCTAACTCTTTCTCTATTAATTCGTAAAGTAGTAACGAATTGAATTCTACAACGTTAGGTATCAAAAAATAAAATTAAGAGAATAAAATAGATAAATAGAATAACATCAAATATATTACTATTATTAATTTATTATTATTATTATTATTATTATTATTATTATTAAGAAAAATGACACGTTTCTCCCTAAATTATATGCTCATAGCACTTTTTCTCCTGAATTATCCAGTATCCACATTAGCTCCCTCAATTATTCTAAAAGTGACAATTTTCCTTGATATATTAAATGGAGATTTTTACCTTTAAAATAAAATTTCATTTATTTTTCTTTTTCAATAAATTATTGCTTATATGTAGGGATGACCACCGTTCCGTCCGTTCGGTTCGTATTTAACTTAACACTGTAGCAATCGAATTAAAAGGTTCCAATTATGATTCAAAATCAGAACCCAATATTTAGGTTTCAGTTTAATAAAATCACAAACCGAAACTAGATCCTGGATTGTGAACAGGCGGTTCGTAATCCAAATATCGGCGCGAATTCCGGTTATAAATCGTAACCGGAACCTTTTAGTTTGGTTGCTACAGTGTCTGCTTGGTTTGAACCAAACTGTTGTCATAATTTGTTGGAGAAAAATAAATATAATATTTATTTTAAGGGTAAAAGTGTCCATATAACATACCAGGGAGAAATGATCACTTTTATAATAATTGAGGGAGCTAATGTGAATACATAATTTTTCCTTATTATTATTATTATTATTTTGCATACATGAAACTAATAATCCAAATATTTATATTATTTTTTTAAAAGGAAAATTAAGTTTGGGATATTTTGCATTATCGATATGTTGCAGGGAGGTGGGCATACAGTTCCAGAATCTGCACCGCATCAAGCTCTAGCCATGTTTACAAAATGGATACAAAATGGTGGCCTTCAGTAATTCAAAGTGTTGTATGTATAGTATGCCTACTGGGGACCTGTGACCACTTACATTTTTGTGTCTCAGATAATAATATTATGAAAAAAAGTATATAGACATCATGTCTTTGCTTTGTTGTCAACGGTAAACTTTTGAAAGCCTCATACATATTTGGGTCGACGGATCATTTGTCTAGCATCTGTGTTTAGCTGAGTTATCATGATTTACATTTTTTCAGATGTTTTGTCGCGTCGGGGCATAGTGAGATATTGTGGTTGGAGATTTAACCATTTGTTTAGACAGGACGAACGCATAGTTGCCGAGAAACCGTTTCAATTAACTCAATAAAATAATTATTCTAATTTTCTTTCTTCGATTCCATTTTTTCTTGTTCTTGTACGTAATTCCATACAAAGAAGTGTATGCAATGTACTTCACAAGCTATATATGAAGAAAACGAGCCATTCTTTCTCTTCTAATTTATTTTCTAAACATTGTGTACAATCTTGAAGATAATATAATTAAGTGTGGGGAATGGATTAGTCTTTTCAATTATTTTTTTAATATTTTGAATTAATTAGTCTTTAGTTTTAAAAATATTCTAAAACGTCTAAAAATTTTAATTGTTTAATGTGCTTTTCTACTCTTAATTATTTTCACTCATACATGCATGCACAAAAAATCTTAATATAGACACTTGTATTGAGACTCGTATAGAAAAGATGATTTATCAAAATTCTGAGTAAGATTTAGGAGTAATTGTAATATAATTCTTTTAGAAAAGAATAAAAAGAAAAAAGAAGTATGACATACATTTGCATTGAGATGTGAAATCAGTAATAATTTGATAAATATATATATATATATATATATATATATATATATATATATATATATAACTCATAAGGGATGCTTTCAAAAAAAAAAAAACTCATAAGGGATAGTATAAAATATTCCATATCATTTATTTCTTTGCATAAATAGCATGGATGGGTAGGCAGAGAGTCATGTGACTTTGTAACATATTTTGTTGAGTACAATTGACTCTATTATAATGTAGTATTTGTTCATAACTACTTTCTCAACTTACTGAAGCATAAAGAATCAATATCGCTCGTCTTCACTGAGACTCGAATTCACCCCGTCTATATAGGAGTGCAACTGGAGCACAAGGTCTTAGCTTACTATGAGTAGGTACTATTGACTTGGCACATTATACACTCATCTCATCAATAGTTAAAAACTTCAAAGTCAATAAGACGTGTGGAAGTTTGAATCCCACTAAAAATATATATGGAAAAAAAGATTCAAAGATAATAAGATGTCTGAGATTAGATCCCTTATTACACAACGACTAGGATTTGATTGTAGACTTAGGATTAGTCTAACAAAGTTGGGATCACTTAATAATAATAATAATAATTATAATAATTATAATAATTTAAATCTCCAGGCCAGCTGTCCCACCCAATAGAGGTGCCTACAATCCAGCGAGGGGTTAGCCACTGTGTCCGACGGTGGCGACCCCTGGGTTACACCCAAAAAAAAATAATAATAATAATAATAATAATTATTATTATTATTATTATTATTATTATTATTAAAAACTTCAAATTGTAATAATAAATATTTTACTGAGATAGGATCTATGTGGTCCATATATATATATATAGTGTGGTCATGCATGAAATCCTAGCTTATCAAAGGCAATAATGTGTATATATGGTGGATCTACGTTGTTGTATCTTCTCCTAGTACTAGAACTATGTTTTCCTCCGGCCACCGTGGCAGCCGGTTTTGCCATTAAGCATCTGCCGGGATATGAAGGACCGCTTCCTTTTGAGCTTCAAACCGGGTCAGTCTTTATTTCCTTCTCTTTTTTTCTTTTTATTTTTTCATCACTTTTTTCTCCTCTTTTTTCTTTAATGTATACAAAACAAGCCAAAATTTTCAAAAATTCACCCCCCCTTCTATTTTCAGTAGTGATCGAAGATGAATGGAAGATGTACTGATGAATCAGTAGTTTTATATTAATGTTTTGAAGAAAAAAAAAAGTACTCTATATTATTTAAGCAATATACATTTTTTTTAAGTTCTATTTACCTTTTCAAAGATACACTCTACCTAAATATCTATTTAACATAATGTGAAACTTAACTAGAATATAATGGACTTGAACCCTAAACTTTTTTTTTATGGAAGATAACAGTTCTATTTACTTATTATATGTGCATATAATAGGTATATAGGAGTTGGTGAAACCGAAGAGGTTCAGTTATTCTACTATTTTATTAAGTCGGAGTCGAATCCTTACACAGATCCGCTTATTCTTTGGTTAACTGGAGGCCCAGGTTGCTCCGGTCTGTGGTCCGTCGCATACGATAATGGTAACCTAATAACGAATTGTTTATGAAATTGATCGATGGTGATATATTTTTGTGTGTGCATAAAATATAATATAATATAATGCATAAATTGTAGATTTTTTAAAGTTTGATTTAAAATTACCACAACATAAATGTTCTGATTTTTTTTTGCTTCGTGAGAAATTTGAGAATTGCTTATTTAATCTTCTTGCTTTAAACTGGTCAACTGTGCGTAATTTATGTTAATTTATCTCCTTATGGTCTTTTTTCGACTGAAATCATAAGACAGACTCCACTTAATGTGTAACTTCGAATAACAACTACCGACTCTCCGGTAATTTTTTTTAAATACTAATAAGCCATCAATCAAATATTGACTTTGTAATTTTTAAATGGATGCATTTAAAGTAGATTGGAAATTGGAATCATTGGATCCATAGACATAAATATATTTTTAAATGGTGACTCCAATCTCAATGAAATTATAGAGTAGGTAGTCAACGATTGATTGCAAGCTCCCAATTTAGTAATACAAATATTATATATGCCCAAAATGAGTGAAGTATAATTTTTGTATGTGAATGGTCATGAATTTAATTTTTGTTAATACGTTCTTGTTTAAAAAATTTCACTTTAAAAAATGTCACCAGATAATAATACAAATTATCACAAAAGAATAATTAATTAAATTTATTTAACAGTATAATTAACACAAATTAAAATGATAAAGTATATATAAATGCAGGGCCGCTGCGATTTAATAACGTGGAGTACAATGGAAGTCTCCCAACATTGTCATTAAATCCCTTTGCATGGACCAAGGTAAATTAGTTGTTTTTTTTTAAATCATTTGGTGCAAGAAATAGATAATGTGTTGTCATGGTTCTTAAAATGTCTAACATGTGATAAATTTCAAAGTAATAAATATTTTAAAACTAAATAACAGATCGCAAATATTATCTTTTTGGATTTACCGGTGGGAACTGGATTTTCTTATGCAACAACCATTAGAGCTAATACTTCTGATGATATACAAGCTGGTATCCATGGATGTGAATTTGTTCAAAAGGTATATATGATTCATTGTATACTCGATCAAATTAAACTCACATTTAGCTTAGCTTATATTACTCACATATAATTTAAAGAGATTGAAAAATATCGAACTTATTTTTCCATCCCATATTTTAATTCATATTTTTTCTAACTTTACATTTTTTATTTATACATATATAATTAATTGATTAGTTAATTAATTATATTTATATATATATATATATATATATATATATATATATATATATATATATATATATATATATATATATATAATCATTATATATAAATTTTTTAATATCATAATACTTTTACCTTTATTTTGATTATATATATAATTTCACCATATATATGTTTGCAGTGGCTGAAAGAGCATCCTAACTTCATCTCCAATGCTCTCTATGTGGGAGGGGAGTCCTATGCTGGCATATTTGTGCCCATTATTACTCAATTTATTTCAGATGGTAAAACCCTACAATATCATTGGATTATATTGTCTTCTTCCTTAATTTCTTGCAACTTTTAACTATATATATATATATATATATATATATATATATATATATATATATATATATATAT
>NC_044925.1:378307-502114 GCF_003576645.1 Ipomoea triloba | reverse complement strand
TATATATATATATATATATATATATATATATATATATATATATATATATATATATATATATATATATATATAATCATTATATATAAATTTTTTAATATCATAATACTTTTACCTTTATTTTGATTATATATATAATTTCACCATATATATGTTTGCAGTGGCTGAAAGAGCATCCTAACTTCATCTCCAATGCTCTCTATGTGGGAGGGGAGTCCTATGCTGGCATATTTGTGCCCATTATTACTCAATTTATTTCAGATGGTAAAACCCTACAATATCATTGGATTATATTGTCTTCTTCCTTAATTTCTTGCAACTTTTAACTATATATATATATATATATATATATATATATATATATNTATATATATATATATATATATATATATATATATATATATATATATATATATATATGCTACCTTTTTCAAAAACTTTGATTTATGTGAAAGTCTGTAATCGTTGTTCGAATATGTTATCTGGGTGCAGTCCGTTTTGTGGTCCTAGCAGACAAAAGGACTACAAGATGATAAAACAGTCTAAATTGCCTATAGGCACAAGTGCACAACTAACTAACTCAAACCATTAAAGTCAATATGCAGTTCCGATCCCATTGAGAATGAACTTAGAACCTTGTGGTCATCAATTTAACTGCCCAACCAAGGTTTAGGAAAATGATAGTAAATTTGCACAAAATCTTATCAAAAATATTATAAGTTTTGACATACATATATAACAAATTTTTTATATAGAATTGGCTAGCTATCATAGTCGATCATGCATTGTATCTATGTCCTATTATACTTGCATAAAGTTATGATTTTTCCAATGCCACATGTAAATTTTTACCTTCTAATAAAAATAAAATTAAATGTGCAATAATGTTGTAGTAGCCTACTAGGAATGTAGATACAACTCTAATTGTTTGAACCTTGTCTTAAAAAAATAAAAATAAATAAATAAAACACAAAAACGACATATAACAAACTCTTTAAAGTTGTTTTGAAATTAGCTTGTTGAAAACATTTATTATATTATACATGAAATTCAACAACAAAAAATGTATATGACCTATTTAATTTAATGCCGTGACAATCAATTCAAGGAATCGAGGCGAGGATTACACCATGGATTAATCTAAAGGTTGGTTTATTTTTCCCTTCTTTTTTATGATAAATCTGTACCTACTGAAGCACAAGCAGTCAACAGTTGCTTCCACTAAAACTCGAACCCCCCTAAACTAGGTGCCACTAGACCAAAGTTCTTTGGCATATATAACATGTTTGATATGTGTCATATGGCACGCCATAATCGCAGGGATATCTCCTAGGAAACCCTATGACCAACCTAAATACGGATGGGAACTACCAAATACCATATGCTCATGGGATGGGTCTAATTTCTGATGACTTATACAAGGTGCACTTCTACTCGATCTTCTTTTCAATATCTTCTCATCAATTTGAGTCAGTCAACTATGAACCGCTTAAACCAATTAATTTACATTTTTGTGATTCTTTAACAGTTAAAGTTATAAGGTGAGCTTTACTTAGAGTTGTTAGAGCACACGGAATAACTAACAACCGCATGCTTTCGCATAATTCAAAGTTTCCCATTTAATTTATCATAATTAATTTGATATAATGTCTCTTCATCATGCAGTCACTAGAACGTCACTGTGGAGGGGAGTATCGAAATGTTGATCCCAACAATTTTGACTGCTTGCAAGATGCGGCCACCTTTTATCAGGTTCAATTTTTGAAATGTTACATTATTATTTAATTTTGATTGTATTGTTCCGTCAAGTATATAATATATATATATATATATATATATATATATATATATATATATAAATAAAAGAGTTAAGGTGACATAGGCGCAAAATAATGTAATTGAACCAAAATTGACTTATTTAAACAATAATGATTGACTTATCGGTTACCAGATTTAGAAAATTAACTTTATTTTAAATTTTTAATAATTTTAAATATTAAAAAAAATACTCCTCTCCCACCTTTTGTCTCTACCGGAGAGGAAGAACCAGTCTTTGTCTTAGGGCCAGAGACGAATAAACCTTCTTCATCTCTAGCCTGGAGACGAAGAGATCTTTGTCTTGACTTGTAGACGAAAAGGCCTTTATTTTTGGCCTGGAGACAAAGGGAAATCAAAAGAATCAGATTTGTACACAGTTTTTATGTATTATTGTACTATTGGAGTTTAATTTGAGACACTGATCTTTTTGCAGTGGTATAGCAAATTATACAAGTCTCACATTTTGGAGCCTGCTTGTCCTGATGATCCTGCTTCCAAATTGGAGCCGGTGTGTAATGATGTTGATTATTCTAAATTGTTTGACCAAAGAAGAGCCCTTGGACAGCTTACCAATCTCATAACTCCACTCCACATCACTGAAAAATGCCGAGTAAGAATGATATATATTATCTTTTTTATTTTTACTAAATTTTGCAACATTATTTTTCAAATAAAAAAAAAATATTTGCAACATTATATTATAGGATACATTTCCTACAAAATTAAAAATAAATAATATAGAGCATTAAATAATATGATGTTATTGATTTTTTGTTCATGCATGTTTTATTATTAACTGCACAGTAACTTAAACACTTTTACTATTTTTAAATTACAGTCAGTATCTTATATTCTTATTACATTATAGGTAAATATTTAAACTATTTGAACCACCATGGACAGATAATACGGCTACCATCTAGTAACAAATTTGGCAAAATTTTCTAGGTTGTTGTTTTTTGATGATTAGAGTAAAGATTTTGGCATAGCTTGACTACTATTGGGGAAAAACAAGTCCACTAGTATGTTTGTTAGTATTATTTTTTTGTTTTTTTATTTGGGAATTTAATGATAATATTATTACCTTGCAGGACCATTGGTATACTCTTATGTCTTACTGGGCCAATGAACTAACTGTTCGTGACGCTATTCATGTTAGGAAGGTATAAAAAAAATGAAATAATTTTTTTTAAAAAAAAATCTAAATAAGTAATTACTAATTAAAATGCATGCATGTCTAAACACAGGGAACGGTTGATCTTTGGGAATATTGCCATTCCAATTTATCATACACAGTAAATGCAAAAGATGTGACATCGTATCATGCATACCTTAGCACCAAAGGTTATCGATCTCTTATTTACAGGTACCTTCAATAATAATTATTATTATTATTAATTACAAATTTAGTCTCTTAGTTCTGTATTCTCATTTTGACTATCATATTTATTGTTCCTTTAACTGTTTAATTTAATCTACTCTTGTCTTAATTAGTTTTACAAAATATTCACTTACACTAACTCACTAAGATCGATGTTTTAGAAAAAAAAAAAAAAAAAAAAAAAAACTCTGTATATATTAAGAGAAAAAAAAAGTGACATATTAATCAAATGTTTTACTAAATATTGATATGTCGTCGTTGAACTGTCATTAACTAATCAAAGACGAATCCTTCTGAATTGACTAACAATGGCACATCATGTTTGTTAAATTTTTTTAAAACCGTTTTAAAAAAAGTTTATTTCAAGATCCCACAAAAATGCAAATTAACATAGTAAGAAATGAGTGGTTATGTTATCAAAAAAGAAATGAGTGGTTATGAATTTTTCCTACCACCCTTTGTTAGTGGTTATATATTTTTTTGAATGATAAAAAAATAGATGATTTTCTAATTCTGAATTGCATTAAATGCTTTTTACATAAAATAGATTCAATATTCACATATTGTGCATTATGATTCTCAGTGGTGACCATGATCCTTGCGTACCATCTATTTCTACCCAAGCATGGATAAAAGCCCTAAACTATTCAATTGTTGATGATTGGAAGCCATGGTGGACTGATGATCAAGTTGCTGGGTGAGTTCTGATGATTGGCCATTCATATATTTCAGAGACTAAATCTACACCATTGATATAATATAAGTGGACCAAAATGTAATTTTTCCTTTAAATTATTATTTTATTTATTTATATATTTTTATTCAAAAAATAATAATTTACAAGCCATATCAAACTACAGATATACAATGACTTACTCAAATGGGATGACATTTGCCACAGTGAAGGTAAGAATTTCTTAACTTACTCTTATTTTCATATGATTAAACTCTGACTTTATTTGTAATCCTCATAAATTTCTAATAAATATTTTTTTCTAAAATTAAAATGAAAAATGGTCAAATAATTAAAGACTATGATAACCAAATCAAGACATACTAGAAGCTAAGAGGAGAAATTTGAAAGAATTTAATTTTTATTTCAAACAATTTAATAAACTAAATAGTTTTTTTTAATGGGAAATTAATCTTGCAGGGAGGACATACAGTTCCTGAATCTGCACCTTATCAAGCTCTAGTCATGTTTGCAAAATGGATACAAAATGGTCACGTTTAGTTTATGTCTGGTGTTATATGTTTTATCTGTCCGGAACCTATGGTGTCTTTAACAATGTTGTTTTTAATTTAATGGATAAAGCTACATGGATCGAAAATTTCCACCATTTGACTATGAATTATATGGGCTGACTAACAATAATGCTCATCTCAGTTACAAGACTACAAAAACAATAAGCAAATTAGATTTCAACAAAAACTCGTTTTACAATATAAACAAAAATGTCATCTTTAATGGCTACTAAAAGCATTTACAACAGTTGAGAAACGTCAATTTTGTAGCATTACTTATTCACATACCATGCTACTATTCTATGTTTGATGTTAAGGTTTCAAAAACCATATAGTCTATATTGCTTTTTATCCTTCAACCAACTGAATATACCTCTCTTAGTCTATCTATGTATAGGATAAGATATTTAAAAAGACGAGGAGTAAGGGAAAGGAATACTCGAGAGAACCTGCAAGCAGCCATCTCAAGGCTGGTTTTCATTTATGAGCTTGTTGAGAAGCATGGTCAACAGGGCATCCCTCTTCTCTGCTCGGCTCTCCTCTCTGATCCTCCTTTGCTCTTCCCGTTCTCTCCAGGCTTGCTCGAGCATAATCCGGTCCTTTTCAAGTTTCTCCATTGTTTGCCGCCACTCCTGCTCAAACAGCTCCCTTTCTTTGCTGCACTTCTCCATTGACTCCCTCCACTGCATCTCGATCCTCAGCTGTTGCTGAATGAAACTGCAAAGCAACTCGTGAATACCTTCAAGAGTGCTTCGATTGCCCCTATCACTTGCCGGGTTTTTTGAAGATTTGTCAGTTGCCGTTGGTCTTGGCCGCTTTTCTTTCTGAGCTTTCTTTTTTGAAGCAACGCTGCCTGTGGTAACCCTGTCATCATCACTCTCATAGTCATTATCTTCTTCTTCTGAGAATTCCTCCGAGGACTGGTCTGCACTCCGAACCCTTTTCCTGACCCGTTGGGGACCAACCTCAGATTCAAGTTGTAATTGCTGCATGTTATTTTCCCTGGCAGTGAAAACCGCACAGAGCTCCTCAAAGAAAGGGCATTGCCTACCACTATCCGCATCAGATGTTTCCTTCCCCTGCACCAGCAAAACATATCACCATTGGAATTTCTCCAGAGAAGCTCAGAGATAACGAAACAAAAAGTTCGACATTTCTCTAATACAGATTGAATTTATGCAATCCTAGTCCTCTTCGGATATTTCCAAGCAAAGCAACTGAAACCACATTCAAAGTGTCAGGAGCACTTAAACTTCTGGTGTGAGATATGTCAGGGAAAGTAATCATGTTCAACAGATTATGATAACTCAGGATATCATTTAATCTTTCCCTAAATTCAAGACTAATCTATACTCTTCTTTACATTTCTATCATAGACGATAACAACAACCTTATCACATCATGAAAGGAAGCAAACTTAACAGGGTTAAGCGAATTCCGTAAAATCAAGTTGTTGGTTTCTACAAACATAAACATAATTGCAGTAGGAATATAAAGATGAAACAACTCCTTCTGATTAACTTCAGCATATATTACTTTGAGGCCAACATACTAGCAATCATCTAATACCACTGAGAGTAACAAGTTAAAGCACTGAATCACATTTTAGTAGGCATCCTGAATTCCTGAAATGAAATTGAAATGTTTCAAATGAGCATTGAAAAAGTGAGATTAGATTGAAAAGAATGATTCCAATTGTTCAAACAATGAACTAGGGTTCATTGAAGATTCTACTTCTACAATATGTTTCTGTCTCAGAGAATCAGTGAATCACCACACACGGAACGAGATCACGGCTTCATTGAAATGAACTGCAATTCCTCTTTCCATTGATCAAAAGCTCAAAACAGTAGAAAATGATAGATTTAGGTGCAGATAAGTGTTTATTACCTTGTACCGATTGACTAGGTTTTTCCACTTGCATTTGCACTGCTCGGCGGTGCGGCGATACCCTAGCTCCTTCATCTTCGCGGCCACGACCTCCCACAGAGCCTTGGAAGTGCTGCGCTTAGCGGAGGCGAAGTCCCGCTCCAGCTCCGCCCTAATCGCGATGAAATCCCTCGTCTCCTGGTTGCTCCACGGCGGAACCCGCTCATCTCGCCTCGGAAACTCGTCGTCTCCTCCCAATACGCCGCCGCCTCCGGCTGTAGGGGAAATCGGCACCGTCGGACGAAGATGGAGCGGCAACGGCGGAAGCATCGTTTGGTGGTGGCGAAATTGTCCGCCACCGCCTCCAAGGCTTTCACTTCCACCGCCACTCCCATTTCCAGCACTGCCACTACGCCCAAACATCATTTCATACAAGAAATTGAAATTCCTTATTGGGCATAGATTTTTACTTAAATTAATTTGTTTGTTTGGTTGGGTTTATATGAATGTATTGAGACCTTTTAGTTTTGTGTTAGTCAAACATGAAAGGAAGAGAAGAAACCTTTTCTTTATGTTTTTCTCCTTTCCTTTGTGGACAAGGGAGAGCATATTTGGTTGGTATTTGAATGGGTCATTTGACTATATTATTGTTTTAGAAAATATTTTTAAAAAATATTAAAACAAAGAAAAAGAGAAAGCTTTTGGCAACAAAACATTAGAAAAAGTCAAAAAGATTTTGTAACAAAAACCTTTTGGATTGTTGGTGAGTGAAGTGTCATTATAACCACCAACTCATGGAGATGGTTTATATTTGGTGGTAAGAGCAACACCATCAATGGATCAAAGATGGATATTGGAATAGTGATGATGCAAAGTGATTATCCAAAATTGATGTGGAGAGGAGATAATTGACAAAAGCTTGATCTTGCAAATGCTTGGATATTGTCAGGGAAATTAAAAAAAAAATAAATTATATATATGGGTGAGACGCATGTGCGTCTCACCGCCCAACTAGCCGGGCGCGTGCGATTGCCGGCCACTCTCAATTTAATTTATGGATGGCCGTTGCTAGCAACGGCCAAAATTAGTGTCGTTGCCAGGCAACAGCCATATTTCTGGCTGCTGCCTGACATCAGCTATTTTTATAATAATAATAATAATAATAATTTACAATTCCTATTTTTATTAATTAATTAGGTGTTAAGCATATTAATTATAATTATTTTTTTATTAATTAATTTTAACTTTACAATTCCTATACAATTGTTACACGTATTGTTTAATTATTTGTAATACAATTATAATTTTATAAACAAACTAGGTAAAGAAATAATTAAAATATAGTGAGATAAAATGGTGGGTCTACAAAAAATTAAGAAATAACTCAAACTAGTATGGAAAATAGTTTTTGTGATTGAATGAGATAGTGGATGATGAGGTGGACGCTGGGGCCCACAAAAAATTGGAGAAAAAACTCCAACTGATAAGGATGCTCTAATGGAGTTATAATATGAATATGAAGAATTTTATTTTTGGTGAAGATAAGGTGAAACTTGGATTATGATATTAGTTGATAAATTCGGTATAATGATTGATAATTTGCAAGCTGAAGCCTAAAGGCAATGGTTATACAGGTGAAATATGCATCAAAAAGACGTCGTTTTAATTAATGAAAACATATGGCTGAAACAACCTTCGTTTCGCACCACTCATTTTCAGTTTATATACATTGCATTTACATTTCAACACAACTGCAGTTTCTTTTCGATATAACTGCATTTTCATTCGACATTATACACTCAAATATGTGAAACTGTTATTCAGTTTCATTTCAACACAACTACAATTTCTTTTATAATACACTGCAGTTTCCTTTCAACACAACTACACTATCATTTCGATATAATTACATTTCATTGGACAATATACACTGCAGTTTCCTTTCAACACAACAACAGTTACATCTCAATATAACTACAGTTTCATTTGATAATATAAAAACAAATGTGAGGTAGTATATTTTAAGATAAACTGTAGTATATTTTACGAATCTCTGCCACAACCGTTTCTTTTACTTAATGAAATGGCAGCGTTTTGTAACCATGGTCCACAATGGATTGTCGACCATGGTCCACCATATAACAACTGCTAGGTATGTGGGCTTCTGGCTTTGTTTTGATGCGCAAGGTTATTGAATGTTAAGAACCACTATACCCGGCCCAACATTGGCCACACAGGTTTTTTTTTTTTTTTTTTTTACATAATTTAGTCTAATTTTTTAGATACCGAACATGCCCTCAGAAACCTGGTTCCGGAACAGTAACCAATAGAATAGTGACAGGTGTTCACTTATCTCTACTAAAATACACCGCCTCGGCGAAACGCTTCTCGGATTCCCTCTTCAATTCGGATTCTAGGGTTTCCTTTCATTCATTCATCCTTCATCTCATCCCCAATCTCCCAGAACTAAAATCCTGAATATATGCAACCTCCAAACCAGTTCCGAGCCGCACAAGGATTCATATAGCTCCATAATCTCTTCTCCGTCATCGAAGATACGTATCCTGATTGAGATTGAAGTGTTTTGGTGTTGAGAATTAACTATAATGATTATCTCTTTTCTTCTCCGGTTCACTTCATCGTCGCCGGTGAACGTGGTTGCGTCTACAAATCTTCGCGCTTTCGGCCCCGGTCTCAATCCTTTTGCTCCGTACAACCTCGCCAATCATTCTTGCTCTCGCTAAGCGCTCTCCCCCTCTCTCCTTCCCCCAATCTCTCTTGTTTGTTTGCTCGTTTGTTTTCTTTCGTCCGATAATGTAATTGGAGGGAAATAGACGTCGATTTGCAATTTTTTTTTCCGTTTCTGGTCTTATCCACAGAACTGTGAACTGTCTGCCTGTTTCTTGAATCTCGAAAGATAAGATCTAATTTCGTTTGAAATTCGCGAATTTTGGATTTGGTTTGCGTCTGCTGGGTTTCAACTGAAATCCAGGAATATACTGTGGATTGGCTTCAGATTTCGTGGTTTATGTAAAAATTGGAGAAGAAACAAATCAATTTCATCGGTTGAGAATAATCTAGGTTTGTTCTTGAAGAGTCGTGATTTTAGGGTTAAGATCAACGTCAGAAGATCATGCCTGAAGATCAGTTGGGTTTATACAAGCGGTCTAAAAGGTTGCATATGACCGCTGGAGATAGAGATGATCGTGGCTGGACTCCTCTCCACATTGTGGCTCGGAAAGGTGACCTGAGAGAGGTATAGTTCTTCTCCCACATATGAAAAGGTTAAATTTTTAGCTTTATGTTACCTAATTTCATGGCTTTTCGGAGGAATTTATTCATGTGGAGTTTTAGTTGACAGTATAATTTAATAGTCAAATGATTGATGATATCTACATTTGTTTACTCCATCATCCTAGTATAATGTATGGGGTTGTTTTCTTACAGTACCTAGTTATCTATCAGATTGGGTCTCCAGCACAATCGGTAACTTCCTCTCTGGTTTGAAAAGAAATTAGAATGATGGGTGGGCTTTTTTGCAGTTACATCTGTTGGGTTCAATTTGTTTGCCTTTTCTTTTCCCTTTTTGGGCTTCTTGTGTTGAAATTGAGTATATTTCTTAATCATTTAGTTGCATTTCTTATTTTGTTAGGTTTATCTAATTTGAGAAATACTCTACAGACTACACTTTCTCATTCATTCCAATCAATATTTTAGTTTTCTAGCTTTCTAGCTCACTAGTGATTGCTAGTGAAATGATGCTTTTGCATGTTACAACTATCTCTTTAGAATTTTTGGGTGAGCATAGGAGTTCTGCCTCTGAGGTGTTGTATTGTGCGAAAATGGCTTAACCTTCTGTTTCTAATTTTGTAACCTCCTTGTTGTCTCTTCTGCTATTTTATGATTATGTTTAATTCATTTATGCCTTGTGATGACTATATATGTGGTTCTATGATTTCATTTTGTCTCCCTTATTTGTCATCGCATCACTCTTATAAGAAATGTTTTCTTTATTTCTTGCTCTGTAGCATCTGGTTTCAGTCTTGTCTAAGTGATTGGTATGATGTTTACAGGTTAGGCGACTTCTTAATGAAGGCATTGATGCAAATGTGGCTGCATGGGGCCCAAAAGCTCAGGGTATCACACCCCTTCATCTTGCTGCTAAGGGTGGCCACCTCAAAATTATGGATGAATTGCTTGAGCACGGTGCTGACATTGATGCACGAACCAAGGGAGCTTGTGGTGGATGTAAGTACAGTTCTTGAAAACTTCTTCCATTTTTTTTTATTTTTTATTTTTAAATGTTGAGGTTAAGAATTCATTTTGTAACTTAGCTAACAAGCTGATCTTTATTTTGTAACTCTCTCGAATACAGGGACTCCCCTACATCATGCAGCTAAAGAAAGAAAGAAGAAAGCAATCAAGTACCTGATTAAAAACGGTGCTTTTCTGCCCGATAACATCAATGACACCAGGTTCAATCCACCCGTGCACTACTGTCCTGGTCTTGAGTGGGCTTATGATGAGATGAAGCGTCTTAAAGGGGACAGTTCATCATCTGGTGGTGAGGGCTCTTATAGTTCTGGGAATTGAGATAAGCAAATGTGTTCCAGTAGATCGCTTGGAAGTCCAGTCTTATTTGGGATTCGGTTTGTTCAATATCATGCACTGCCCTAATATTTCCAGTTGCCGCCATCCAGATCATTATGTTGCATTTGTGTAGCGTTACATGGATCTCGTGGATAATGTCTGTTGGAAGTTGTTATTTCAATGGTTTTCTTTATGCTGTCCATGTTCTGTGGAGGGTTGTTGGTTCTAAACTCAGATGTCTTAGTATCTGTATCTGGTGTGGTGTGTTGTATTTTTATCTTTATTTTGAAGGTGACTGATATCAACATCTACAAGACTACATTGTGGATCTTTGAACAATAAAGTGTTGTTTGGTGATGAATTTTTGTTGAATCTATGCTGTACCGTCTTGTGTAACTTTTAGTTTACATTCTAACCAGTAGAATTGAAAGTCTAATGGGACTTTAACTATTTAATACTCCCTCGTTTGGTTCATTCATTTAACGAGACTTGACTGAAGTTATTAATTTTTCATAATACTAAGTTTATTATTAGTATATAAAATTTATATATTTAGAAATTATATTAAAAGTTCTATTAAGTACAAAAATTTAAATTTAAAATTAACAAAATTACAAAAGAAAATAAGCAATGAAGCCAGAGTTAATTTAATCAATGACTAGTAAATAAGACAGTCAATGCAGAATACTTTATGCCATTTAGTTGTAGTTGTGGAGTAGTGAAAAATACTTTATACCATTTAGTTATCAATTGTGGAGTAGTGAAGTAGAATACTTTATGCCATTTAGTGATTAGTTGTGGAGTAGTGAAAAGTATTTTATACCGTTTAGTTATCAATTGTGGAGTAGTGAAAAATACTTCGTGCCATTTAATTTTTTTTTTTTTTTGAAAATAACACAGAACTATATTAATTCAAATCCAAAGATAACACATTACAAATGATAGGGGGAGGGTTAGAAAACCACTCCGAGCAACCAGACATAGAAACAGACTGCCGTGCTAACAAGTGGGCTGCCTGGTTCGCAGATCGCTAGACTAAACTAGACTGAGTAAACATACTCATTAAGTTTTTAATTTCTGACAACACTACATGAAAGGAAGAGTCTCCCAAATTTGAATTGAGACCTTGTGTAACTTGGAGAGAGTCGGTCTCAATAATAACCTTGTCAATGTTAAGAGTTTTGAGCCAAGAAAGGGATTCCCGAATAGCTACAGCCTCGACTTCCTTAGAACTGTAATAGCCCCTCCAATGAGACCCTCTAGCTGCAACAAAATGGCCAAGATCATCTCTTACGACGCAACCAAAACCCATTCTGGCACCTTGCTTGTCAATGGCTACATCCACATTCAACTTAAGGAAGCCTTGTTGAGGTTTAGTCCATGTAGCATCAATGGTGTTTCTCTTTGCCGTTTGCTGTCCGTCAATCGTAGCTTCACACCAAGCAGAATAATAACATTGTGTTCTTTTGACTATGCAACTAGCTGCCTCTACTGATTGGTTCTTCCAAATAATGTTATTGCGCAATGTCCAGATATTCCAACAAACCATGTAAAGAATACACATCTGATTACCTGAGAGAGTTGCTGTCATAAGGCCCAACCAATCCTGAAAATTGTCTACTGAATTGGCTGAAGTTTGGTAGCCTAGATGGTTCCAGCAGGCTTTCGCATACTCGCACTCAACAAATAGGTGAAAGATGGATTCTTTGCCATTACTACACAAATTACAATTATCCCCGCAGTCGATCTGTTTCTGTCTCAGCTTGTCTTTGGTTGGAAGACAGTATGTGCACGCTTGCCAAAGAAATGTCTTGACCTTAGGGGGAATTCTGCTCTGCCATAAATTGCTCCAATGTTGGATGTCCTCCTCGCGCAGCTCACCTCTAATGGCCATATAACAACTCTTAACAGAGAATTTCCCATCGTCTTCCGGTCCCCAAATAATTTTGTCTTGAACTTGAAGTTTAGGAAGAGGGATCCTTGTATAAGATCAGCATCCCTGTGGCTGAAAATATTTCTGATGGCAGTTTCATCCCAATTTAAATTTGAAGGGTCAATTAAATCAGCTACCTTTGAGTTCTCCATGAGAGGGAAAGGATAGGATCTCACATATGCATTTGACTTGTCAGGTAACCATCTATCACCCCATATATATACTTGATTTCCATTCCCAATCCTCCATCTCGTGTGTCTGCGGATGATGTCCTGGGTTGCCAACAAACTTCTCCAAATAAAAGATGGATTAGCACCAACTTTTGCTGCAAGAAATGAGGAGTCCGGATAATACCTTGCTTTGTAGATTTTGGAAGCTAGGGAGTCTGGGTTCTGCGAGAGCCTCCATGCCTGCTTACAAAGAAGAGAGAGGTTGAAATCGTGAAGGTTCCTGAATCCCATACCGCCCCATTTCTTCGGTCTGCAGAGATGTTCCCAAGATTTCCAATTGATACCTTTGTTCTCACCTCCTCCCCCTTTCCACCAATAGGAATTCATAAGTGTTTCAATTTCCTTGATCAATCCTTTTGGCAAAAGAAACACCCCCATAGCATAAGTTGGAAGGGCTTGAAGTACTGTTTTCAACAAGATTTCCCTACCTGCTCTGGAAATAAATCTGTGGTTCCAGCCGTGAATTCGATTGACAATACGATGTTTAATGAAGCTTAGAATCTCCTTCCTGTTTCAAAGGAGGCGACAACAACACAAAATTCTTTCATAACGCAGTCAAGCAAAGGAGAAGAAGCAATGAGATCCAAAGGCTACGGAATCAAAGAGGAGAGTGGATCACCCAAGGTCTAGAACTAAATGCGCTGGTACATGAGTACTTTACTCAGATTTTTACCAGTAATGCAGGGGACTGCCTACCTGTTCTTACTTGTATAAATCCTGTAGTCTCCAATGCTCAAAATTGCATGCTTTTGAGAAAATTTACCATTACTGAGATCAAGAAAGCTTTGTTCGGGATGCACCTTGAGAAAAGTCCGGGAGCAGATGGTTTCAACCCAGGTTCTTTTCAGGCCTACTGGGATATCTTAGGAGACAACCTTGTTAGATTCTGCAATGAATTTTTGGATACGGGTAAACTGCCAAAGGGTTTAAACACCACCCTTATTGTGTTGATACCTAAAAAATCCACCCCTGAATCGATGGCTGACCTTAGGCCCATAGCTCTGTGCTTAGTGGCGTACAAAATTCTTGCTAAAGCCCTAGCAAACAGATTAAAATTCCTCTTGAATGGTATTGTCTCTGAAAATCAAAGTGCCTTCGTCCCGGGTAGACTCATAACGGACAATATAATGATAGCATTTGAAATGCAACACTTCTTGCAAAAGAAAACACAAGGTCGAAAAGGCTATGTTGCACTCAAATTAGACATTAGTAAAGCCTATAACAGATTGGAGTGGCCTCTTCTTCGCAACATCATGATCAAAATGGGTTTTGATGAAAAATGGGTTAGTCTATTAATGGAGTGTGTGACATCAGTGGATTATTTCGTGTTGAGCAATGGTGAGGAAATAGGGCCAATCAATCCAGGGAGAGGTTTAAGGCAAGGCGACCCTATTTCCCCATACCTTTTTATTTTAGTCGCTGAGGGCCTTAGTGCATTAATAAAGGACTATGAACGAAGGAGCAAGATTCATGGTATTTCGGTGGCTAGGAATGCACCTCCTATCAGTCACCTCTTCTTCGCTGATGATAGCTTTGTGTTCTTTAAAGCGAGTGTCGAGGAAGCTTCAAATCTGAAACAGCTTCTCCAAACTTATGAAAATGCCTCGGGTCAAAGTATAAACTTGGGCAAATCCACTCTAGCTTTCAGTAGGAACATTATGGCACAGGATAGGGAAATAATTGGGAATATTTTGGGAATACAGCACGAGGGTGGCAATAGAACTTACCATTTAGTTATTAATTGTGAAACTATAGTTTTTTGATATTTATTTTAATCAAATAAATTTATTATTAATCTCTTATAAGGTATGGAGTATTTATTTAATTTTTGAAAAAACCAGCAAATTTTAATGATGTTATAGTTCAGCCAAAAGGCTAGCCGGCTAGGAAACACCATCCCATAATATAACATAGTGTGTCTAGAAGTTACATGAGTTAGAGTATGAGCCAAAACATTATGCGATCTAGGAACAGAAAACACTGAGCAAAACTCAAAAGAGTGCAATACCCTCATAAGACCGGAGCTTAGGGGGGAGACAATGTAAGATAGGCTTATAAGGTGACACAGTCCGTAAAGTAGAGATGTCAAAACGGGCCCAACCCGTTGGGTTGGACCCGTTTACCCGTGTATTAGGACGGGTTGGGTCGGTGAAATCCCAACCCGTCCCGTATTCAACTCAGCTCGTTTAGCCCGTATCAAATACGGGCTAAACGGGCTGAACCCGGGTAACCCACGGGTTACCCGGCCCGTGCATATATATATATATATATATATATATATATATATATATAAAGGTATAATATAAATAGCAAAATCCTAATTCCTAAACGGCTAAACCAGTAAGTTACTAAGGCCGAAGGCATAACGCAAAATCCCCTAATTCTCTATCTGATTGCTGCGGCCTGCGAAGTGCGAACGGCGAGCGACGGCGACTCCGACCAGCTGCGCGGTGCGCGGACGACGGCGACAAGCCCTTAGTCGCTCAGCGACCGCGACCAGCGACCGGCGACGAGCCCTCAGCCGCTCAGCGACCGGCAACCGGCGACCGGCGACCAGCCCTCCCCTCCGCGACCAGTGACCGGCGACCAGCCCTCCCCTCCGCGACTGCGACCAGCGACCAGCCCTCTACGAGCCTCCGCCTCCGCGACCACGACCACTGACCAGCCGACTGTGTTCTGCTTCTGGAATCTGGACCTCTGGTAAATTTTTTAAATTTCTATTATTATTGATTTATTGTTAATGTCTTAACTCTTAATGAATAATTGAATATGATTATATGAATACATGATTTTCAGATTTGTTTGTGAATATTGCCTTTCCTATTGTGTATTGTCTAGTGAACACACACAGAGTGTTGTCATATACTTTAGTTGTGGCTTTTGGGTGTTTTTAAATGTTTAAAATGGTGATTAAGGAGTTAAGCATATTTTATATTTAGCAGTCATTGTAAACATAATTAAATTGTAAGTGTTAGTAAATTAAATATAACAATTAAATAAATTATTTAAAAACATTTAAATAAATTTTTTAATATAAGTCATTTGACTAGTAATACTCTTTTTTTTTTTTTTTCATACATATAAATTTATGAGTTTAATCCGTTCAAAGTACTAATTTGAAAAAAGTTACAACCATGAACCATTTTGAGCGGAACAGAAATGATGAGTTTCTTGAATTGATACTCCGTATTTAAAATCAGTTACGAAACTCAAACATGCTATAAGAATTATGACCAAGTCCAATGAAAGACACCATTGAATTAATGAGGAAATACATATATTGCCTTAAAAGTATAGTGACCATTGTGTTTCTCAATATATTTGTTTTATCTTTTCTATTTACTTGTGGGCTCTAATATATTCTATCATATTTAGTCTTCTTTGGGTATGACTCATAGTTGAAGAATAATTATTTAGGATTGAGTCTGATATAATTATTCTGCCATGAAAAAAAAAAACACTTCCACAATTCTAGGCTAATACAAAAAAGGACCAATCAATGACTATAGCATCGACCATAAATAATGATTGAATATTGACATACCTAGCTTAAAGTTTCCATAATGCATCAAAATCTTTCTACATTGAAATATATATGTATTTTTTTTTTTAACATTTAACCCACAAATTTAAAAAATTAAAATTGACCTAAAAAATAGTGATTAAATAGGTGGAATATGATTCTCATATTAAAAGTTTACAAGTTTGAATATTGCTAACATTGTCATGAACTTCATAGTGTGGTTTGCAGGATATTGCATAAGAATATAATTTACTCAGTGCACACTATTGGATAGTAATGCGCATTTTCATTGTGACCAAAAAAGAAAAACTAAAATTTGTATAATTTGTGACAATTTTAATAAAATATTTTAATGTTCATAATTTATACCATAGTTTTAAGCTTTCTTTCAATTTCAGCCCCTTTTTTTGTCACTTGATTAACAAAAATTAAATTATACTTGAATTTGCATAGAATTATAGGTTATTTTCATCATGTCCGTTCCAAGTAAAATATTTACATCAAGAATTTAGAAGTGAGTAGAATTTAGTAGTATGCATACTAATTTCTATAATTTTATAAGTTAAATATAAAAAATATATAATGTTCACTTTTAAGAAACCAAGAATGTTAAATATTATAAATAAAAAGAATGGTGACATTATATTTTTAATATAAAATAATAATTTTTGTTTCATTATTTAAAACATTATTTTTCAAATTGCATTCATATGAATTTTTTTTATTTTATTATTATTATTTTTTTTGGATTCGAGTCTCAGCGAGAACAATATTGAGTCTTTATTATATTTTAATAAGTTAAGAAAATATTTATAAACAAATACTCCGTACTACATTGTAATAAAAGAAAATTGGAAAAAAGGGAAGAAGAAGAAGAAGTGCTAGCATTGTACAAATGATTCAAAATTCGGTACGGAAGTTTTAATTTTAAAAAGTTTGATCGCATCATATACAAAATTTGAAAATTTGAGACAAACCCTAATCTCGCGGTGGGATGTTTGAGATTCTAGCGGAGAAGCTCTGATTCTGTCTGAATGTGAAGGTATCGAAAATATTTAGTCTGTGGAGATGATATTGGAGTGTCGAGGTTTCTGGAAATCGTTAATGTGTTATAGTTTGAGTTTCTGATTAGTATTAGCGGAATGTTTATACTTTCTCTCTGCTTCGAGCTTTATATATATGATCAGGCTTTTCTTCTATTGTAGTTTTTTGCTTTTTTTTATTTATTTATTATTTTTATTTTTTCTTTCTTTGATTTAATGTAGTATAAATCCCTAGTGCATTTATGTATGAAAGTTAGCAGTGTTAGTATAAATCCCTAGGTTTACATAATAAAATTGGTTTGCAGAGATGGGAGCTTGTGAGGAGGGCAGCAGTCTGAATCCAGTTGTTTCTTTCTTCAAAATCATCGTCAGCAATGAATTCTTGGAAACTCTGGTATCATCGAATCACCAAATAACTCGTTTTTAGTTAATTTGACTATTTACTTTTGGCTTTTGTTATTTTGTGGTCTAAACAAATGTGGTTATGTACTTAACAAACCCATTTAGATAAGGCAATGTATGTTGTTTCTTGATCAAATGACGATATATTCTAACACTTTTTCATGCTGCAACTTAATCTCTTGCAGTTTTTGCCTCCTACATTTGTTAAATACGTGTCCCACTTGGTTGGTCAAGAAATATATCTTGAGGACTCTATTGGAGTTAAATCAAAAGCAACTGTATCATATTGTAATGGTACACTGGCTATCCATCAGGGATGGAGCCAATTCTCGTTGGACCATAATGTTGAAAGGGGAGACTTTGTGGTGTTGCATTTGATTAAGGGACCCGTAGGACACTTTGTTGTTCACATATATGGCCGAAGTGGTTGTCTGAAAACCAACTTTGATGCACCTTCAGAGAGAAGTAACAAAAGAGCACGGACTATCAGAAGCTTACCTGAACAAGATGAGACTGCAGAAGTAAATTCGATGAACAAAGAGCGTTCTCCTACTTGTTTTGCAACTATGCCAGGCTTTGGAAACAATCATCACCAGCCGCCCACAATAACACACACTCCAATTATTGATGTAGATAGTGGAAGTAAACAATCCAGTCCACCTGTCATGCATTTTGAAGAGTCATTTTATATGACTGGTCAAGATACTGGATACAATCAAGAGGAGAACAGAATGCATTTATTTGACCTATCAAGTTTTGAAATGCCGGCATTCAGGCATGCTGAAGGAAACAACTTTTCAAAAGGTAAAAGTGATCCTCTTGATCTTGTTCAGCAAGTTGTGCAGTCAGAAAAGGATACTATGTCACTGAATGATCTTGTATTCACAACCGAGAGAGAAGCCTACCACTCTCCAGGCAGGATTCATATGGATTCCAATGGAACATCTCACTTTGGTAATCTCCAATCTCATTCAATTGCTTAAATATAATGGTTTATGTTCCTTGATTTTGTATGAAATTTTTTAGGTTCTTTTCATATGTAACTGAATCTTCTTCCCTTTCTTTTTGCAAATGCTATTAAATTTCCATTTATTAACGATTGTTTTTACACCTAAACAGATGAAAAAATGAAACCAAAAGAGAAAGATCTCTTGCAGGTGAGAGCACAAGGTGTGAGTGGTGTGACCCAACAACCAAGATCTGAAATGCCAGCAAGTAGACCTGCTGAAAGAAAGAGGATTTTAATAGGAGACAGAGAAGCTATAGAACATGTTGAGAGTGAAGTGATTTTTTTAAAGGAAAAAAGTTCCAAAGAAAAGATCCCCTGCACAGGCAGTGCTCAGATGGCCAGAGCAGAATGTGGTGCCAAAGAAAGTATTACACCATGTAAAAACAACAAAGGCCCCTGCACAGGCAGTGCTCAGATGGCCAGACCAGAATGTGGTGCCAAAGAAACTATTACGTCATATAGAAAGACCCCCTGCGTAGGCAATGTTCAGATCGACAGAGCAGAATATTGTGGAGCATCTGACGTTGGTAATTTCTATTCGAGTCTTTTCTTTTCATCATTCCATACCAGTTTTTGTTCACTCTTTCTGTATGTTGTTGGAAAGCTTTCCCTCTCACTCCTAACACTAATTAATTCCCATTTGGTAAATGGGGATTTTTTTCAGCCTCCTTAATAGCTAAGGAAACGAGAGTAGTTAAGAGAGAACCAATGGAGGTGGGGAAAGAAGGTATGATTGATGAAGAATGGTAATTGGTATATTTTTTTTGTTGAGGCTATTTTATTTATCGTTCAGTGGCCTCTTCTTTTAGAAGCACACCTTCTTGCATTCTTTCTTGATGTGTTTTTATTTATATTTCATTGCAACCTTAATCCTTTCTACATATTGCATTGACAAGATACAGGAAATGAACTGAACACGAGAAGCAAGTCTTACACCAGGGTCAAAAGTGAGCCCGTTGATTTAACAGATACACCAATACTTGCTGCTCCATCCAATGACTCCTTTCTGGTGATGGTTGATCGTCAGGATTTTCTTGTATGTATCTTGTTGAAATATCAGTCTTTCTATGAATGCTGGACTTGTTCAACTTTGATCAGTTTTCATTTTATTTATGGTCTGCGTATACTCTGACTTTATACTTGCCTTGTTTTATCATCTGAGTTGTTAGAGTTTGCATGACTCTAAACACTGTATTACTCTTAGTAACTTATATCCAAGTCTTGGCCTCTTCCTGTCTTCTGTCTTTGTAGTTCCGTGTTATCACTTTTTATAACCAATGCATTTACAATTCTACTTTTTACATCTCTAGAACATTTTAATGAGTTCTCTTTCCTTTTTTCCTCAATAGGTGACACCGTGTTTTAAGTAACATTCATTTTTTCTTATCTGGTGTGATCATTTGTTTTATTGCAAACAGGGACAAGTATGATTTCATTGGAAACACTGCAATAAGTTTCTGCAGTCTAGATTTCTTCTTCTGTACAATCCTTTTATTTATTTATTTATTTTTTTAAAGTACTAACTAGAATATACCCAGGGCCCTGAAACTTTTTTTTTCTTCCTCTTTCTCTCTTTCTCTCTCTCTCTCTCTCTCTCTCTCTCTATTGCTTTTGTATTCATAAGTTATAAATTATGTTGAATATATGTATGTAACTGGGTTTCCATAATCATGTGTATATATTCATGATATTTGGATAGTAATATATTACTCTCTTTGTTTAATTGGAGGCTGAACGATCTGATGCAGTTGTGCGTTATCATTTTGTTGCAATATATATATTTTTTCTCCTGTTGTGAACCTAATTCCTTTATTTATCCGTGTATGCCCTTGATCCTCTCACACAGGAACTACCAGATTCATGGCCTAAAATAAGAAGCCAAGAAAATAAGATTATATTCCTCAAAGATCCAACTAACAGAGTTTGGCCGACTTTATACCAGAAGAAGAAGCAGTTGAGAGTTTTGACAGGTGGATGGAAAGACTTCTGTGTGGCTAATGAGCTTAAACCAGGACACGAATGTGTTTTCCAAGCCAAAGAGTTCCCTCATTACAGTGTTGATATTAGACCGTGGCAAAGGAACCAAGCCGCGTGACTCTTTGACCCCACAGGAAATTTTTGGCCAGTGTATGGAATGAGCTTTGCACAGATAATGGGATTTGAAGGTTTTTTTTTTTTTGCGCGGTGAATAGCTGACCTGATATTTAGTGTAGGCATTGCATTGCTCACAGGTGCGGAAGCAATGGAAAACTGGAAATGGTTTTTGAGGTGTTTTTGTGCTGCTGCACTATCTTTTTGTCTAGCTTAAGTCTAAATGATGAAGCTCTGTACTCTATGTGGGTTGGGACTTTATCTTTTGCAAAGCTGTGGACAAAACATATATGCTAAAAAGATTCACATATAGTCTTAAATACTTAAATGTTCTTACTATACGAACATTTTACCAAACACTTTTTTGATTTGAGCCGTTACACACCTTCAAATAATAGCCACATATTTTCATCTATATTATTAAGAAACTGCAAATTATGTTAGTTGTTACAATTAAAATGGCATGCTAGGAGGGTAGAATAATCAATATCACCGAATTATAATAAATATATATAAATTGAAAACTTTGTAAATGAAGAATTATGACTTTTGAGCAATTAAATTGTTTTTTCCTTCTCAATCTTATCACAAATTTCCAGTCTTTGACATTTGGGGAAAAAATTTTGAATTTTCATTTATTATAGCATGCTAGTGGACTATTATACATTTTATATATGAATGAGATTTACTCATGCACATTTTCAACTATGAATTTTCCTCCTTCATCGTAAAGAAATATTTAGCATGTTAGCAATAACAAAAAGAATAAAGGGAAAATATTATGGCTTTGTACATTTATTTTTATACTAAGGGAATTATACTTTTTTATATTTGTATATTGATATTCAAATACATTAATTTTAGTGGAATCAGCTTTAAAAAAATGTACAATATACATGCGCACACATAATACGTACAAAAATAATGGATAATACTTACTAACACGTTGTCAATCAAATTCATTGTATAAATTTTTATTTTTTTTTACGTCCAATTTACTTTTAATGTGTAATTTGTAGGCTATTATATACATGAACGAGTTTACCTAGTGCACACTCTCGAATATAACAATATGTTTTTCTTGTCACCTAAAAGTAATTAGTGAAGTTTTCAATAAGGAACGTAACTCTACTAGTCAATTACATAACAAAAAAATATATTTATCAATTAATGCCTTGTGAGTTTAGATAAATTTTAGAGTTAATACATAATTTAGTCATCGTCTATATTTGTTTTTCTCTTTAGTTCAAAATGTTTTTTTTTTTCGTGTGCTTAATTAGGTCATCGATTTTGACGGTTTTACTCAATTAAGTCATATGATAAGACAACTTGGTAATTTACCTCTGTTAATACCCAAATTAGTCTTCAAGTATATTAATTTTATCCAAGTTAATTTTCGACTATAGTGATTTTATCCAATTTAGGCAAAACATATGTATTGGTATTTACCCAATTTACATCTATTAATAACTAATTGTCATAAAAATTGATGACCTAATTAAGCAGAAAAAATCGTTTAAAACTAAATCGAGAAAAATCATTTTGATTGATGTCTAATTACTATTAACTCATAATAATCTGTATAATACCGATCATAAGAATGTCAAATACGAAAAAAAAGAGAGTAAAAATATGTATATTTTATAATTTAGACCAAAAAAAAAAAAGAAGAACAAATGGAGTTGAGACTTTGAGTTAATAATAAAAATCGATAGTACGAACACAGATTAAAAAAGCAAAAGAAAAGAAAAGAAAAAAAAAACAGGAACAAAAGATGAGAAATTACGTGTTCGGGTCGGGTCAGGATTATCTGGAGAAAAGAAATTTATAAAATGAGGTCACCACTCTGTGTTATCGTGTAATCGAAACCCTCGTCCTCACTTCATCACAGCCTAATCGTGGAAAGCAGCAGAAGGAAGAAGACATTGCAACAGATCTTTTTCCAGGTTCTCCTATTCTATATCCTCCTCTTTCTCTCTCTATATGCATATATTTATGTTTGTATTCTACATTCTGATTAAGATTCGCACTTTTTTCATTTTATAATTACATTTATTCAGAAGGATCAGTAAATCGTTTCTATGAATTCCTATCCTTTTGCGCGAAATTTCAGTGAGCTGCCAATTTGTTTTTGAATTTTGGTGAGTGTCAATCTCGTAATTTGGTGGGAAATTTGAGTCTCTTATCTTTTTCTCCGAGCACAATACCGTCTTAATGTGGTCTTTATTTATGTAAATTGATTGTCTTTTTTGTCTTCTCTGTTTTGTGAATGTTTAGATTATTTATGGTGGTGTCAGTTATGGCACTGCACGACTGAGATGCATGTCATGAAGTGAATCCAAATTGGAAATGTTGTGTGATGGCGGCGGTTGATTTGTGTTTTGTTGATTTCGAGTATTGGGGAGGTTGATTGGACATAAACCTTGGAACGGGATAGCAGAGCAGTATGGCTCAGCAGCAATCGTCACGGCTCAATCGCCTGCTAACTTTGTTGGACAGTATCCTTTGCTTTTCTTTCCTGCCCTATGTAAATCTATGTATGGCAGAATAGTGAAAAACAAAACTGTTTATTTGGTTTCTCTGTATTTATGTTCAATGAATTTGTGATACTTGAATTGCTTGTGTGTGGTATTCATTTTGTTCTCTGTGTTTTCGAATTTCTGGAAATGAGGTGTCTTTTCTTAACAAAACTAAAGCGGGGTCAACCCAAGCAACAAGGTTAACAGCAGCCAAACAGATTGGGGAAATAGCCAAATCACATCCTCAGGACTTGAATTCTTTGTTAAGTAAGGTATGGCTTTATGAATGTTCACTTTTCTAATCACCTTCTTTACACCATTTCGTCACTTAGCACAACCGTTTGTGGCTGTCTTTTATTTAATACATTTATACGTTTACCTGGCACTATGAGTACTCATTTTGTTTTTCGATATACTCTGGACACTATTCAAGATTTTTGTTATCTGACAACATTTTAAAAATGTTCTTTCTTTACCCTTGTACAACATTTTGTTTTAAAAAAACAACAGATATCTCCACTGTAATTTCTAAAATTACTATGACTATCCCAGTTAAACTTTATGGGAAAATAGTCATACTTATTGCACATTATATTTATATTCCTTAATAAATTGAAAATGTGAATGTTTTTCTGATATCTATATGTGGTGGTTTGTGGCCCAGTTTGACTATCTTATGCTTATGGATTATGATTGTGTATAATACATAACCAACTGCAAGTTACTTTGGATTATTGACTGGAGTTACCTAAAAAGTGTTGTACGGTCCACAACCCATGATCTTTGCCAAACCTGTAAAAGTAGCTCATAAGTATATAATTCCCATAGTTAGATAAAATTATTTATGTCAAAAACCACCTGTATGATAGTTGACATTGCAGTTTTGTTTTGATAATACTAGCACTGGAAATTTCAATTTCCCCCTTTTTATGGTATGTTTTGGTGAAATGGATAGTTGAAGTGACCAATAGAATTGGAAAACAAGATGAAGTGTATAGTATGTATTTCCTTTCTTTGTTGCCATCATGCATTAGTTTTTTCTCTCATTTTTTCCTTACTAATCTAGTTGTAAGTATTCCATTCATTAGATGCATTACTCTTGTTTTGTTTTTGAATGGATCTTTTAGAATATGAATAGGGGTCTTAAAAAAAGATAATAGATTAACAAATCCTACTTTCCTCTTTCAACTATTAGGGCTTTGTGGAATGGTGTCCATCTGGGATAGAAGCTTCTTGTTAATAAGAGGTAGTCATGTGGTGAATGGGAAAACATAGAAGTTGCTAACTTGAAATCCAATTAGAAAAGTTTTAAAAGGTAAAAATCAATATTAATTTCAATGTTTAATTTTATATTTTTAAATAAAGTAAATAAATACTATGGAGTAATACGATGATTTCTAAACATAAAAAAATTGGATGACAAGTGAGCATATGTACTTGGGATATAGTTACAGTAGCAAATATGGAAACTAAGTGAGAGTAGTTAAGATGGCCTGGGCATATATATGATGACCTAATGCCTGCTTGAGATAAAAGGAGTGATGAATTAATTATTCATGGCAATTGTTGAGGAAGTAGAACAGTGCTGGTACATCTTATGTGGGATAGAGCCACTTTTTAGGCATCTATTTATAGATTAAAGCTGCTTAAACCTTTACTACACATTTGGTTCATGGAATGAGTTTTGGAGGAATAGGAAATTAGGAATACTATTCCATTAAGTTGTTTGCTTCGTGAAAGGAATAGAGTTTAGAACTTGTATTATTGTGCTTGGTTGGGTTAAGGAATAGAAATGTAATAAGCATTCAAAAAACAAAAGTACACTCGACACTCATAAAAATTATGTATGCACATAATAATAATGATAATAATAATAATAATAATAATATTATTATTATTATTATTATAGAATACATTTATAATACTTAACAAAAATAGGTAAGGAAAAATTAGGTAATGTAAAAAAAAAAAGCTATTCCTGAGAAATGGAAGGGACCTATTTCCGAGAATGCTATTCCATGAACCAAATATGCTGTTATAAACCGCCTCTTTTGTGCTTGCGAAGGGATTTGCCTGTTTTATAATTTTTTTGAGGTAATAAATTATTTTAAATATATTTTTTTTCACCAGAGGAACAATAAATTGTATTCCTTTTGTTCTCTTATTTATTTTAAAGATTTCGTGTTCTCTAAAAATTTTTAGTGTGATAAGAAATAAAGGCAATTTTTTTTTTGTTTCTTGATTATGAGTATTACTCAACCTGATTGGATAAAGAGAATTATTTCTACTGACCTCTGGATAAGGCTTAGTTGAGTCCAGTTGAGGGTTGCTATAACCCTTTTTCAGATATGAAGTGCTTACTTAATAATGTGTATTTGGAGCAATATCTTTGAATGATATAATCTAATTAGAATTTGATTGTAGGTTTCACAATATCTACGAAGCAAAAAGTGGGACACCAGGGTTGCTGCTGCTCATGCCATTGGGGCAATTGCAGAGAATGTAAAGCATACATCTCTGACTGATTTATGTGATTCTGTTGAGAAGAAAATGATAGAATCTGGGGTTTCTGGTTCTGTTGAAGATTTAGTAGCATGGGATAAATGTAATCCTAAACTTGCAGGAAGCACTTCATTTGGAAGGTTAATGCCCTGTACTCTGCAAAGTTCTTAATCTTGTCTCAGAACATATTTCTTATGTGCCCTGCCATTATCTTCCTAATCCCTATTAAAAATGTTGCTTATTTGTATAGCTTGTTATTGAATTTGAATTGCTGTAACATTTCACTCACTGTTTAATTACAATTTTATTGTGTCAGCTTTGATTTAAACAAAGTACTGGAATTCGGTGCTCTATTGGCATCTGGGGGACAGGTAACATAAATTCTCATGACAACTGTTCTGAAATTTCATGCTCTTAAGGTAACAATATCCTTAATTGAAAGAACAAACATGAGAGGGAGGTAATCAATTTCTCAATTGAATTCCTGATATCCCTCTCTCCCTTCTATTTTTATCCCGTAGGTAGAGGCTGTAATGTAAATAGTTGAGGTAATCTAGTAAAGGGACCAATATAGGAAATAATGAAATATATTTGCCATTTTAGTTGCATATAGGTCAATAATAACATAGACATATTGCATACGAACTACATTAAAATTACTATGACATATCCCATGCAACACATGAATGATCATTATCCATGAAACTTATTGATTCTTTTATGAAATTAGTGTTTAATGGGGAAAAAGATGGAGTTTTTTTTTTTTTTTTTGAATAATAAATGAATTTGATATATGGTTTAAACAATATTCATGAATTTGATAGATGCACTAATCACTGAATGTTCTTATTTTTAGCCCTTTCTAAAAGGTATGTCTGTGGGGACAATATATATCAACCATGGAGTGTGAGAGAAGTGCTTTAAAGTTCATGTATATCTTAAACCATAATTTTCTCCATTCTATATTCATGTGTCATGAATGCATTCATTGTTTTTATTTTAGGAGTATGATCTTCCAGCTGACAACAGCAAGAACCCAAAGGAGAGATTGGCTCGACAGAAACAAAATCTACGACGCCGATTGGGTAAGTCAGCATGGATTTGTAGTTTATGCTTCACAAATAAGCTCACTCTGAGTCATTATGTTTCTTGGAAACTCCACTTTGGGCTGTGTATACATTGATGTTGCCAGTTTAACCTTAAATTTTTGACATAGTACCTCTTTTAAATCTTGATAATGATATGAAGTATACATCCAATTAACCTAGCCTGCACCTGCCATGGATGTGTATGAAGTGTTCAGCTAGACTAAGTGAAGCAGTGCTCACTGCTTTAAGCCATTTCCAAGTGCATTAACATTATCTCTTTATGTAGGTTTCTTAACATTTTTTTTTTTCCATTTCTTTATGAAAAGTTATTTTTGAACAATCTTAGTTGGGGCTTCTATTCAGAATCTTTGATGTGTATCTGATGTTGGTATTTTTCCATTTGAAGGATATGATGGTTTAGATGAACTGAAAAAGGAGGTATTAATATTATAGAGAAACCAATGGAAAGATATCTTGGGGAGAAAACAGGGGATTCAGTAGTATGTGATAATCAACTAAAGAAATGAAATATGCGTTATAAGCATGCTCATCTTTAATATAGTGGCTTTTGCATTGATAACAAATGTGCCTGTTCTGTATTTGCCTAACATCATAGTTGTTCATTACTTCATTTCACCATTTAGTTGAGGTACTGAAAATTGAAATATAAATTGCAAACTAACTGTCATCATTCTTGTATACAGGGCTAGATGTGTGTGAGCAGTTCATGGATGTCAATGAAATGATAAGAGATGAGGACCTGGTGATGCAGAGAGTTAATTCCCCAGTTACTAGTGTTTCTTCTCATTATTATTCACCAAGGCCCCAAGGTAATATAAGGCACTTTGTTGCAAACATGGTACCAAGTGCCAAATCTCGGCGGCCAAGTGCCAGGGAACTAAATCTATTAAAGAGAAAGGCAAAAGTTAGTTCAAAAGACCAGACAAAAGGGTGGTCCAAGGATGGAGAACCAGATGCTCCCCAACCACAAGATATGACTTCACCGAGGGGCATCCAATCTGATGCATCGGGCTCTAATAAGGTCAGCAGAATGTTACTACCAAACCCAGTTGTCAATTATTAAAAAAGAGGAGTTACAGATAGAGCATGCATTTGTATGGGCTCCAACTTATTGAACTCAAAAAAAAAAGAGAAGAAAAAGAAACAAAATATTATTGTTAAACATGGTGCTTAACCACTATTTATGTTTATTTATATATGTTTGTGCCCACTTGTGTGTATGTATAGAGATACACACGCCAACACGGATTCAACTCCCCTGCTTGCATACATACTAACACACTCAGACACTCTGTATTAGTCTATGCTAACCATGAATGCTAGTATGCTACAAGTGATCTATTGTAGGGTATAATGTAAGGTGGACTCAACTATTTCTGAGTATTGTGCATAACTCCCTATTGAAATCAATCTTTTTTTTTTTTTTTTTGGTAATTTTGTGTTAATTGAGTTATTCTGCTGATTCTCGTGTTCCCTATATCTTTTGTATGGTCATTGTATCTAAACCCTTGCATATACTGAATTTCTATTTGAGACTGCCTCCATCAGTATCAATTATGTGGTTTTATGTCTTTTTTTTGGACGCATGAAGTTTGTACTGAATTTATTTCTTCTACATTTGCCGGACCAACCTCAAGTATCACTCAGAAACATGTTTCAATGCAGATGCATCTGGATACTGTGTCTGATGAAGATGGTCTAGAGAGTGATGCAGATGGGTGTTGGCCCTTTCAATGTTTTGTTGAACAACTCATGGTTGATATGTTTGATCCTTGTAAGCAGCTATTTAATGCTATCACATGTAGGATTTTTATGATTTTTTTCTTGTGAGAGAAGAACAAGAACTCATTATTATTAATTTTGTTTTTGTGTGTGTGTGTGTGTGCTTTTTTTTTTTTTTTTTTAAACAGTATGGGAGATTCGTCATGGCAGTGTAATGGCATTAAGAGAGATATTAACCCATCAAGGTGCAAATGCTGGAGCTATTATGCCTGATCGCAGCGGTGATGTTGGATTAGGTTCTATTTTAAAAGACAGGGTTGTTGAAAAGCAGGAAAGTGTAATTGATTTGAATATACAAGTTCCACTTGATGAATCTGAGCCAGCTTTTAAGAAGCCTAAGATTGAAGATGCATCACCTCTTGTGATGGATACAATTCCTTCTGCCAGCATGGTTGGTAACATTGACAATATTCAAGTGAAAGTCGAAGATGTTGGATTGAATTTGCCAGTAAGGCAGGAAAATGGTGAAGTTAATGTTGGCTCTGTGAAGATGGAGATTCAGTCTAATTCCAATAGTGAAAGTTCTTTCAATAATTATATGGTGGAGGCAAAGAGCTCCTGTGAGGACAATATTTCCTTAGAAAAGATGGATCTACCAAGAAATCTTCCAGAAAATTGTGAGCTGATGAACTTGGTTAAATTGGCTAGGCATTCTTGGCTTAAAAATTCTGAATTTCTTCAAGACTGTGCAATTCGTTTCTTGTGTATATTGTCACTGGACCGGTATGAAATTTTCCATCCTTGAGTTGAGTTTGAACTTTAACCTTCTCTCTTAGTGTTCATTCAATCATCCATTCACAATAATGGGAAGGAGCTTGACTAACAAAATAAAGAGAGATTAATTACAAGTATTTGTGGGGGTGAGCAATCTTCTGTTGGTTTGCTGGGCTTGTATGACTATTTTTTACTACGTAAATTTCTTTTTATTGCGTATCATAAACCTTTAGGTTCCCTGAATTATCTCATTATGAAGGTGATAGTTTTTGAATATATACTTTTTGGTGCAAAATTTCAACCTCTGAAGGAGGTACAGTTACTCAGAATGGAAGCAGGAGCAAAATGATAAAGAGCATCTGGAGTAACTCAAAGATAATTTACACTAGAGGGGAAAAGCTCTTATACTTGAGGAACACTATGAAATTGCATTTAAGGACCCATTTATCAATCCTACAACTTTTCTAGAAGTGATTTATTACTGATGGTAGAAAGAGTGGCTTTATATAAATCTTGTAGGTAATAATAACTAAGTAAAAATTGAGCTTTCTCATGAAACAAAGTAACAAACAGTAAGTGGATGATGTAAGTGACAAGAAATGCCATTTGACTTCCGAATTAATTTCATTCATAAGCTCCTTGTTGATGTTGAAACTGTCCAAAAATTGCTTACCTCTCTTTTTTCCTCTTGTTGATTCATCCACTGCAGTTTTGGGGACTATGTTTCTGATCAAGTTGTTGCACCTGTTCGAGAAACATGTGCTCAAGCATTAGGTGCTGTGCTTAAGTACATGCATCCTACTTTAGTGTACGAGACACTAAGTATCTTGCTGCAAATGCAGGTAAATATGAAATGAGCTTTGTTTTATTATTAAAGAATACGGATTGTAAATTTGCTTAGACTATGATATGAATTGATAAGTAAAGAATGATATGATTGCTCAGAATATGTTCTTGTTCTCACATTTATTTTAATAAGCTCCTTTGCGTTCTTTTCAGCATAGACCGGAGTGGGAGATTCGTCATGGTAGCCTCTTGGGGATCAAGTATCTAGTTGCCGTGCGTAAGGTATCTTTACCCTGTCACATATTGTTCTTCTGATAAAAATATGTAGTATCAACTGCCTCTGTGCCTCATTATGCTCCCTGGCTTATTGGATTGTAGCTGGTTCTTGTTATTGGAGTATGTCAATTGTTGATTTGAAATTTAAAATGTTGCATGCCTAGATTCAATTTTCATTCTTTTTTACCTACTACAGTTTTCTATTGATATTTGACTGTTGTCTGTACTGACTTTCTGACAAGGGCCTTAAGAAGATGTACTTGTCTTTGGATAGATTCTTAGGGAGAATGGATTTACATATTTCTACAACATGGATTGGCTCTTAGAACTCTTGTGCCCTGCATTTTCTAGGAGCCTTCAAATAATTACTTAATAGTTTATTAGTGTGGACTATTAGCAAAACGATGATTCATACATTTTGTTGACCCTTTTAATTTATACTCTCTTAACTTATGAAAGTGTGTGTGTGTGTGTGTATATATTCCTTCTCTGATTTCCATTTTTTGCTTCTTATTTGATGTAATATTTCAAATTTTAATCTTTGAATTCCACTTTAATTGATTGTCTGATTCTTCCCTTGACACCAGGAAATGCTTCATGATTTGCTTTGCTATGTTCTCCCAGCATGTAAAAGTGGGCTTGAGGATGCTGACGATGATGTTCGAGCAGTGTCTGCAGATGCTCTAATACCAACTGCAGCTGATATTGTTTCATTAAAAAGTGAAATATTGCATTCTATTGTTATGCTGCTCTGGGATATTTTACTTGACCTAGATGATTTAAGCCCATCTACTAGCAGGTGTGTGTATGTTTTTAAGCGAGCCATTTCTTATTTATAAAAAAATTAAATTGTCATGAATCTTGTGGTATTATTTATTTTCAACCTAATCGCTCAGACAAATATTTAGCTTTATGGCATTTGGTGATGAACTGATAATTTTCTCTTATAGCTCTTCAGTATACAGTTTTCAACCACAAATTTACTCCATAGTTGTTGATGTTGTTTTCTTCGGTGCCCTTTGTTTGCGTGGGTGTGCCTTTTTAATATACTTAGACTTATTGTTGAAACTAGAATGCCTTAATAGAAGGTGGACCTATCAGAATACTGAATAATAATAGAATCTGGAATGCCTTAATAGTATGATACAAGTAAGGCTAATAAATGTTAGGTTTTAAGGATGGCAACACAAATAGAAATCTATGTGTTGCCATCCTTAAAACATAACATTTATTAGCCTTACTTGTATCATACTATTAAAATTGATGTAAATTAGTTCTTGTACTCTTTCCTACAGTTCTAATATTTTTGATTTTTCTGTCATTTGATTTTGTTCTCCTTACTCGGCAAATTTTGACTCAGCTTGAATAAATGGATTTTATCCTTGTTGCAAAAAGTTGGCTTTGAAGGTTGAATTGTCAAAAGCTCTATTGCTCTATGTTGAAAAGTGGCAAATAGATGGTGAAAAAAAATGGACATGGTCTAGCATAGCTTGAGTGAAGCATTCAATCAATTGCAATGTCCTCAGCTTTCTCTTTTGCTTATTTCTGGGATCTAAAAATTTTGCTAAGCATAACCATTGGTGAAATATTATTTTTATGTTCTCTATGGAGTATTTTATCCTTCTTGAGTACCATTTTGCCCTTTTTTCTGTTCTACCTCAATAAGAGCTGTGGGCTAATACAAATTTCTGATGTGATATTTATAACAGTTTAATCTGAATGAGTGGAACTTATTTTTCTAATCCCTCTGGAATTGCAGTGTAATGAATTTATTGGCGGAAATTTATTCTCAAGAGCGGATGATTCCAAATGGCTATGGGAACCTGCCATCATTGGAGAAACAAGATCTCAATCTGAATGAAGTTGTTTATCAAAATGACATTGGAGAAGGGTTAAGTTCTTTAGAGAATCCCCATATGCTGTCAACTCTGGCACCAAGATTGTGGCCATTTATGAGACATAGTATCACATCTGTCCGTTATGCAGCCATCCGCACTTTGGTAGACCCTTTCTCAATTGAAGTGTCTTTTATGATGTGCATATACTAGTTCCTTTCATATATGTCTCTCACACACACATATTCTGTTGATTTTTTAAAACATCTTTGTTTACCAATATTTACATAATATGTTCTTTTAGTCTTTTAGTTCAATTTCTCCATATGCTGGCCAAAATTGAATATTAGTTGTAACAATCTATATTTTTGGGCAGGAGCGTTTGCTAGAAGCTGGGCGCAAGAGGAGCTTATGTGAAGCTTCTGGCTCTTTCTGGCCTTCATTTATTCTGGGTGATACCCTCCGGATTGTTTTTCAGAACTTACTGCTTGAATCGAATGAAGAGATTTTGCAGTGCTCGGGTAGAGTTTGGAGGCTTCTTCTCCAGGTTGCTATTCGATGAATGCATAATACTAGATATTCTAATCACCTCTTGCCATAATATGCTTATGTTTTAGTGTTCTTCTTTAACAAAAGCTTACTATTCATGTGTTTGCTTTATGCACTCTATACCTCATTTTATCTCTGGTGAGCATATTACTTGTATGGAAAGTCTCATCAAATTTTCATGTCAAGCCATGCCTTTCCACTCATTCTGACTATTTCTTAGATGTACTTTCTAGTGTTCATGAATTTCTCAATTCCAATCCATTTCAGTGCCCAGTGAATGACTTGACGGATGCTGCAAAGGCATATTTTTCTTTTTGGATAGAATTATCAACTACTCCTTATGGTTCACCTCTGGATACTACAAAAATGTTTTGGCCAGTGGCCCTTCCTCGTAAAAGTCACTTTAAAGCAGCTGCGAAGATGAGAGCTGTGAAGCCTGAAGGTGACCCCTACAAAAACATTTGCTTTGGTTCAGCCGAAGGTACTAGTTTACAGGAGAAAAATGGGGACACTTCCACCCACATTGGAAAGATAATTGTTGGTGGTGATGTGGACATATCAGTTACCCAAACACGTGTTGTTACTGCCACGGCATTGGGTGTTTTAGCTTCTAAGTTGGATGATTCTTCTCTTCAGTATGTTGTTGACCCGTTATGGAATGCACTTGCCTCTTTCTCTGGCGTTCAAAGACAGGTATAGGTCATATATTCTTATTGAAGTGCTTTCTATAAAAATGTCTATGACTATCAATCTGTTTTGTGCTAATTACAGGTATCTTCAATGCTGTTAGTTTCATGGTTCAAAGAGTTGAAATTCAAGGACATATCAAAGTCCGAGGGAGTTATTACCTGCATTTCAAGTAATTTTGGGGAAAGGTTGTTAGATTTGTTAGCTTGCACAAACCCTGCATTTCCATCAAAAGATTCAGCTCTTCCATATGCTGAACTTTCTAGGACATATGAGAAAATGCGCAATGAGGCTCGTCAGCTGTACCATGGTACCGAGGCATCTGGAATGTTTAAAGATATATTGTCATCCTCTATGCTTGACCTGGAAAGTTTGAGTGCAGATGATGCAGTGAATTTTGCATCTAAACTTTCCTTCTTAAATAATATTACCACTGGGGAAGAGTCTGCAGGACGGAGTATTTTTGATGAATTAGAGTCGCTGAAACAAAGAGTTCTGACAACTGCTGGATATTTGAAGTGTGTTCAGGTATGTTTTTGGTTTCATCTGCCAATGTTCGTTATGTGAATGAATAAGGGAAGTGTTTAACCCCTTTATAAACTGTTTTTTGATTAGTTTAGGAAGTTATTCCTTTACTGCTAGAATGTTCATTTTGGTAGATTAGACCTTGTTTTGATAAACTGATAGTTTACAATTATGATCTCTAATTTTGTATATCTTGTCCTTCCCTTCCTTCGCCTGACTTGGGGGTTTGGGGGGAGGTGGCGGGATTTTTAACAATTGCAGAATAATTTGCATGTTACTGTCTCAGCTTTGCTAGCCGCTGCTGTTGTTTGGATGTCTAACCTTCCGGCTAAACTCAACCCAATTATTTTACCTTTAATGGCATCTATCAAAAGAGAACAGGTAATATTTTCAAGTAAAACCATTCTATTGAGAAACAGTTCGATTTAATGTGGATTTGTATTTTATTAATATTATAGGAGGAAATACTACAAAGTAAGGCAGCTGAAGCTCTGGCAGAGCTCATCTATTGTTGTATGGGCCGTAAACCTGGACCTAATGATAAGTTAATCAAGAATCTTTGTAGTTTGACATGCATGGATCCTTGTGAGACCCCTCAAGCTGGAGTTCTGAATTCTATTGAAAAAATTGAAGAGCAAGGTCTTCTGTCCTTCAGAAGCAGTAATAACAGGCAGAAATCAAAAGTTCATATGCTCTCCCCTGGTGATGATCGATCAAAGGTTGAGGGCTTCATTAGCAGACGAGGAGCTGAGCTTGCTTTGAAATGTTTATGTGAGAAATTTGGTGGTTCGTTGTTTGACAAACTTCCTAAACTTTGGGATTGCCTGGTAGAAGTCTTAAAGCCTGGAAATGTTGAGCGTTTGAACCCAGAAGATGAGAAACTTATATCTGAAGCTATAGATTCTGTAACTGATCCTCAAATTTTGATAAATAATATTCAGGTAAATGGACTTCACCTTAATTATTTACTACATGTTTCTTCTGATAAAATTAAAATTACCGAAGTACTATAATTTCAATCCTTGAATCAAAGAGCGACCTCGTATAATTATGTAGATCTAATATTATACACACATGATTTATTTATATTCAACATTTCCCCAATGTTACGAATTTTTCTGCTCCAAGACCATTAAAACTATAACCAGAAATGGAAAAGCTGGGATCTGAAACCTATGCTCTAGTTTGTTGTATGGAGCCAGAAGGGCCCCCCAGTAATATTCGGATACCAAAAGAACTGAAGAATTGTCATGCGAGATATACTTCAATGGAATCGAAAACCCCTTAATAACATTGCTTTTAGATGCCAAAATATATAAAGAATTTTCTTGTGCACTTAGTTTTGTGTAGGCAATAGAAGTATCATGCATACTTAGGTATAAAGCAGAAAAACTGTACCATATGCAGATTGAATTGGAGATTGGTATTGCAGTTAGCATTTTACTGTTACCTCCAGGTTTATAAAATTATGCTATTTTGGATCTTTGATAAATTATATCCATTTCTTGTGCTCTACTACAAACAAATTCTTGTATTTTCTTCAACATTTCATCTCTTTTTTTAGCTTGGCCTTTCTTTTTACTGGCAGGTGGTCCGTTCCATTGCTCCTTTATTGGATGAGACATTGAGATCGAAACTTCTCACACTCCTTCCATGTATCTTTAGATGTGTTTGCCATCCTCATGTGGCTGTGAGATTAGCTGCATCTAGATGTATCACAACGTTGGCCAAATCTATGGCAGTGAATGTGATGAGTGCAGTAGTTGAAAATGTCGTCCCTATGTTAGGAGATATGACCTCAGTTCATTCTAGACAAGGGGCTGGCATGCTTGTCAACTTGCTAGTTCAGGGACTTGGTGTGGAGCTGGTTCCTTATGCTCCTCTTTTAGTAGTTCCTCTTTTGAGATGCATGAGTGATTCTGATCATTCTGTGAGACAGAGTGTAACACATAGTTTTGCCACACTTGTACCTTTGCTTCCATTAGCACGTGGTGTTTCTCCCCCTGCTGGCCTCAGTGACCGTTTATCCAGGAATCAAGAAGATGTAAAATTTTTGGAGCAACTGGTTGACAACTCACACATTGATGATTACAAGCTCTCAACTGAACTAAAAGTGACTCTTCGAAGGTAATTTTGTTGTAAATTCTCATTTTAGAAGCTTGCTTCCATATACTGCTCTTATGTTCTGACTAATGATTGCTTTCTTATCATTTCAGGTATCAACAGGAAGGTATTAACTGGTTAGCATTTTTGAAGAGATTTAATCTCCATGGCATCTTATGTGATGACATGGGGCTTGGCAAGACCCTTCAGTCATCAGCCATTGTGGCATCTGATATTGCAGAGCATGTTGCTGCAAATACTGCTGAGAATCTCCCACCATCTCTTATAATATGTCCATCGACTCTTGTTGGTCACTGGGAATATGAGATAGAGAAGTTTATTGATGCTTCTCTAGTAACTACCCTCCAATATGTTGGTTCTGCTCAAGAGCGCACATCTCTCCGGTCTCAGTTTAATAGATATAGTGTTATTGTTACATCATATGATGTTGTCCGCAAAGATGTTGACTCTCTTAGACAAGTCTTTTGGAACTACTGTATTCTAGATGAGGGACATATCATAAAGAATGCAAAGTCAAAAGTCACTCTTGCTGTGAAACAATTGAAGGCACAACACCGTCTCATATTGAGTGGTACTCCAATCCAGGTTTGTTGTCAATGTGAATTTCCGTTGGCATTTAAAATGAATTCTAAGTTTCCATGACAAATACTTCTGAATATTGCAGAACAATGTACTGGATTTGTGGTCTCTTTTTGACTTCCTCATGCCAGGATTCCTGGGAACAGAGAGACAAGTAAGAATCTTATATTTGCTTACCACTTGTACTCCCTGACTATCAATTGTTATTTGCAAAATTTTTGTTTAATTGTGTTTTCTTTTTCCTGCTCTTCTCATGTGTGTATATACATCATGAGTAGATGTTGGTGATGATGAAGTTGGAGAAGTTTGAATAATGAACGTTAATTAATTCTGTTCCATATTAATTGTTTGACTCGTGTGGCTTGAACTTTGTAACTTAGAACCTTTGCTGACTAGTTCGTACTATAATTCTATCCTGTAACATTCCTCCCCCCTCTTCCCCCTTGTTTGGTAAGCTTGTCTCTATACCATTTCTGACACCAAGTTTATTGATATAACAGTTCCATGCTTCCTATGGAAAGCCACTGATAGCTGCCAGGGACCCCAAATGTTCAGCCAAGGATGCTGAAGCAGGAGCACTTGCAATGGAAGCATTGCATAAGCAGGTGGGTTTAATTCACTTGTGTCTGGATTAATTTCATGGCTGTAGAGGTTCTCTCTAAAAGATCTCTTTACAGGTGATGCCTTTCCTTCTTCGGCGAACAAAGGAAGAAGTTTTATCCGATTTGCCAGAGAAGATTATCCAAGACAGATACTGTGACTTGAGTCCTGTTCAGCTAAAACTTTATGAACAGTTTTCTGGTTCAGATGTTAAGCAAGAAATCTCCAGCATGGTGAAGGTCAATGAATCTGATACTGGACAAGGAAGTGAAGCACCCAAAGCATCTACTCATGTTTTCCAGGTAAGGCCGTAAGGGAGAGTAGTCTTCTGTACCTCAATTTTTCAGTTGCCTGATATCTGTCGTGTTGATGTTTCAGGCACTCCAGTATTTGTTAAAACTTTGTAGTCATCCTCTTTTAGTGCTTGGCGAAAAAATTTCAGAATCTGTCTCATCAGTTCTATCAGCGTTTCTTCCTAATGGCTCCAATATTGTCTCCGAACTCCATAAACCTCATCACTCTCCTAAACTGGTTGCCCTCCAGGAGATTCTTGAAGAGTGTGGAATTGGAATTGATGCTTCAGGTTCAGACAGCCCTGTTAATGTTGGGCAGCATAGAGTATTGATATTTGCACAGCATAAAGTAACTCTTGCCACTTTCTAATCAGATTTAATGGAATAAAAGTTTCCCTCAATCTTGGTATTTGACTGTGCTCTGCAATGCAGGCGTTTCTGGACATCATTGAGAAGGATTTGTTTCATTCTCAGATGAAGAAGTAAGATTTCTGCTTTTATTTATTTAATTTTATTATTATTTTTAATTTTATGAACTAAAATTCATGAATTCTCCATCTTTTTCAAACCACTGAGAACCAAGAAAGTTTCCATGCTTATTTGCAAATACATGACTAATGATTTTCTATGAATTCTACTTTTAAGATCTGAGACACAATTGTAATAGTTTTCTGTTGTCAGTTTCTTGGTGCAATAGTAAGATCTAATTCTTGTTGAAGTATTTTACCTTTTTTCTTTTTTTGGATAAGTAAATGTATTAATGTATCATTTAAAGACACGGAGGAAGTACCACCCATAATACACAAATACTGAAGGGATCAGAGAAACCAAAACAAAAATCTGTACTTTCAATTCGTCTCTCCATTTTCTAAATGCGCCTTTTATTTTTGGACCAGTGTCACATATTTGCGGTTGGATGGATCGGTTGAACCAGACAAACGCTTTGAAATTGTGAAAGCCTTTAATTCTGACCCTACAATTGATGTCTTACTCCTTACAACACATGGTAAGTGCATATATTACATGTTTGCCATGAAGTATAGCAGCATGTGATTCTTTAAAACTTAATAGTGTGGAACTTATTGCAGTTGGTGGGCTTGGTTTGAACCTGACATCGGCTGATACTCTTGTATTTATGGAGCATGACTGGAATCCAATGCGTGATCATCAGGTATAAACAAATTTCCTGTATGTATATCTTTTAGGCTTTTAACTGAACAATGAACATGATCCAGTACCTAGGCAGTGAACGGCAAAGTCTTTACTACCTTTGTCAAGAAAAAAAAAAAGTTGTCCTCATAGATGTTTGTGCACTGGCATTGCTTTGCCGACTGATTTTGATGATTGTGTCCTCTCTTTTCCAGGCAATGGACAGAGCTCATAGGTTGGGCCAGAAAAAAGTGGTCCATGTCCATCGTCTCATAATGCGAGGGACCTTGGAAGAGAAAGTAATGAGCCTCCAGAGGTTCAAAGTGTCTGTTGCTAATGCTGTGATTAATTCAGAGAATGCTAGTTTGAAGACCATGAATACAGACCAGCTGCTTGATCTCTTTACACCAGCAGATGGCAAAAAGGTTTGCACTTCATCGAAATTTCAGTTGTATCTGGTCCGTCAGACTCGTATTTCTTCACCATTCACACTAGTGTTCTATCTGTTTTCAGGCTCCGAATGTATCCCAGAGTAGTGATGACAAATTTGAAGGGGACCCAAAATTGACACGTGGTGGGAAGGGATTAAAAGCCATTCTTGGAGGATTGGAAGAACTTTGGGATCAATCACAGTACAGTGAAGAGTATAACCTGAGCCACTTTTTAGCCAAGCTAAATGGTTGAATCCGACTAGCCCCGCTCTGCGTATATGTTTTTTATTGGCAGTATGCGAGAGCCAACAAAGGTACACTACTGTCTTCTATGGCTAATTTGGAGATAAGCACTGATTTTTATCTTCATTCATGCCTTGTACAAAGTGTATATTCCTGGAGTCGTGGCCAAAAATTTTGAAGATTAGTGCTAGTAGTTTGTTTCTTTAAATTTTTTTCCTTCTCGACATGCAATCAATCAATCAAATTTTGAGGCTGCTAACTTAGACATGTCCATGATTTGGAGAGCACTTTGTGGTTTAGTTGGAGCAGGCAGACACATAGGGGAGGGAATTTTTGTAAATTTTTTGAATTCTATCTTGTATATACATTGAGGAGTTTAATTTTATTTGTTTCAAAAAAGAAGGGGGAAAAAAAAACAAAATTGTCTTGATATGAAGCTTGCTGAAATGATTTGTTTTTGTTGCCTTGTATCTTCCGAATTCTAGTTGAATTTATGCTTTGTTACACTTTCAAATTCTTCCTCCCAAATCATCTATTCTAAGAGATTTTGAGTGTACACTTTAATTAATTTTTTTCTTTGTTATACCAAAATGTTTAGCATTTGATGGTCCTTTTTTTCCTCTCTAAGCATTGAATTTTAGTCAAGTTTAGTTTAGTTTTTTCTTTAAAGAAAATGTAAAGTATAAGTAAATGTAAGAGCATAAAATGAGATTGGGTATGAGTATTAAAAACATATAAGACCAATGGTCAAAGTAAGATGTATACTTGAATTTGATCAAGAAAATTGAGGTAATATGAGTGAAGAAAATATAAACTTTTAAACTTAAATGTTAATATATGACATACTAAATGAAAAAAACATTCTCAAGTATTTACCGTAAATAGAAAATATGTCTTTTGCTATTGCTTATCCAAGCGTATAAAAATACTATGTGTTCTCAAATCAGCATTATATTATTGAAGGTGCCAATATAATGCTTTCCAATTTACTACAGTAAAATATATTTTGGTGAAAATGTATAACAATTATTATTCCATGAACTATGGTCCACACATTTGTGTGAACTATAAATAAAAAGTACAATTTGAAAATTTTAATATACTAATAGTATATTATTTGAATAAATAAGGTACATGATTTTTTTTATATATTATTAAATAATGCAGCATATTAAAAATCAATATTGAATTCATAGTTTCATAATCCACGCAGCTATGTGGACCATGATTCTTACAATTATTTGCCAATGTATAGTAGATGGGCGGTGATAGTCCTTAGCAAGTTAGCAGTTAGCAAATAGCATTTCGTTTGCGTTGAATTGTAATTAGATGTTGTTGGGGTAAATATTAAAGGCAAATTATACCATGGTCTACCTTGGATAATTAACAACAAATTATACCATGGTTTCAACTAAATCACAATAGGTGTGCAATATTAACAACAAATTATATCATGATTTCAACTCAATCACAATGGGTGCACCTCATGTGACAAATTACACAATGGTTTCAACTCAATCACAATGGGTGCAACTCGTGTAAAGGCGTCGAACAACCTATTCCTAGCAGAGGAATTCTTAGTATTGCCCAAAAAGGATACCTGTAAAAGTGGCGTCGCCCGGACTCGAACCGGAGACCTTCAGTGTGTTAGACTGACGTGATAACCAACTACACCACGACACCATTGGTGATAGGATGCTTCAAATATTAAACTCATTCATTAATGTTTTCAAACCATGTGTATATATCTAATTTTTATAATACATTTTCAATCTTGTTGATAATATTTACAATATATACTTCTTTTATTGTATTTGGTACCATCAGTTTAATAGTATATACAAAAGATATTATTATATATGCAAGTTATTAAAGACTAAGGTAACTCAATTAGGTGGAAGAGATAGGCGGATTTGTGTGTCCCTAGGCAGTTTGGGGATGGGTTTTAGACGAGTGCATGATATGAATGTGGTGGCACTGTTAGGAAAACAAACAAGGGTGGGGGTTCTTAACTAGACCGAAGTCGTTAGTGGCAATGTTGGGGTATTTGGGAGTTGGATAAATGACAATGTTCATAAGTTTACAAATAAAAGGGGAATTTTGTCATTGTATTCTTATTTGTTGGGGTATTTGGGAGGCAAGAAACAAAAAAAAAAAAAATAAAATAAAATTGGAACGATGTGAATGTTAGTCCCAAGGGATGTTGTGAGGTTTTCGTTGGCTTACTTACTTGAGTGGAGAGGGGTGCGTGAGCTGAAAAATGGGGAAAGAAGGGGAATGGATATGATAAATGCGAACCGGCAGGTATCGGGGCGTAGGGTGCTTAAGGTGAATGTGGATGCAACGGTGAGGGAGGGGTTGAACATGATGGGGATGGGTTGGGTAGTTCGTGATCATCGGGGCGGTTTTGTGGCGGCTGGCGTTGTGGGAAGGGAAGGAACTTGTTTACCACGCGTAGCTGAAGCGATGGCCGCTCAGGAAGCTTTGAGTTGGTTAAAGCTACAACAGTATGATGGTTTTATAATTGAAACGGATGCTCAACAACTTGTTACTCAACTTCATAATCAGAACGTAACGCCTTATGCTTTACTTTTCCAGGCTATTAGTGCTTGCTTGTCTTTCTTTATTTATAGATGTAACTTTTAGTTTTGTGAAGCGCTCAGCTAATGGTGCTGCTCATTTGTTAGCTAGACTAGAGATGCTTGTATGCATCGTACATAGTAAATGTTTTAATAGAAGTAGATAATATATTGTTATACATACATATCATTAAAAACTAAGGTAGCTCAATTAGTAGTAGGCGTGTTGTCTTTAAATTTAGGGTTCGACACTTCTTAAATGAAATACTTGAAAACAAAAATTGAATTAACATACAACAAACACTTAGATAAATATTAAGCTGACTAAAAGTGTCCAAAAACTAATAGTCTGCGATGCTAAAAGGCGCAAATGATAGTATGAGACTAAGTTTGAAATGTGCACCAAAGATAAGTGACCTCTAGTGGAATTAACTCATATTAAGCTTCTTTGATATACTAGTTCAGGAGGGGCCAGCACCGTATATGACAACACAAGCAATACAACACATACTAATTCATACTATCATTACATATATCTATCTTAATATATATAGCTAAATAGAGAGCAACATTGCTTACAACGTTGTGGAATTGTCTGGTGCAGTATCTCCTCCAACGTTTCCACAAAGTTGAGGAAGACCCCAAGACAGATTCTCTAATGACCTCTCTTCATCAGACATAGACAAGTACTCCTTCCACACATCAAGCACAAGCCTAAGGTCATGAATCTTGTTTTCCAAACCAACACAGCAATTCGCGTGGACTGTGATAACGGCATCAACGTCGTCGCTAAGCTCGCAAAATCCACTATAGAACTTCGTGTCCAAGAACTTTATTTGCAGCCCAAGTGCGGTGCTGATGTAGGGGTGAAACTTTATTCGGTTAAGTACGTCTTGGTCGTGGCTGCCTGGGAAAAAATCTTTTGCGTTGTACCAGAATTTATAGAACTGGATCGTGCGCCTGCTTGACTTTACGTAATTAAAACCTCCATTGGGCAGGTTGTTCAGGTCTGATGAGTTGGAGTAGAAATGGTCACACGCAATTTGGAACTCGGCGTCTTCATGGAAATGCAAAAATGGATTCCGAAGCCACATTATGTCAGCGTCCTACACGAGAGGAAAAAAGCAATATGTTAAAACCTGAGATCAGAGTAGATGGCTAGCTAGTTAGTATGCGCTTCCTACAAATGATCTCATTCTCACAACAGCATTAGTAACATTGATTTATTACACACCTTAGCAAACATCATTGTTTAAAGTCCAATGATAGAGGACCAGAATGTGTAAAACAAATGATATATGGTTCGAGGAAAATGGTGTAAATGGAACATTCCATCAAACTGGCTACATAATATGATAGGGCATAGTTTACAATAACCCACCCAACCAAGCCCTCATAACTTCTATTAACTTTTGGACTAACAATTCATCTCCAATCCTCTTACAATACTTATTATGCAATAAAGGAAATGAATCTAAAAGAAAAGACAACTTTTTTTTAATAAGAGTTCAATAAAACCTACCAGGGGGATGCAACGGTAAAGAAAAGAGGATCTCCAAGACAATTATACAAGTAGGTTTTCATATGTTCTTTAAAAATCTTCTTGTAGAGATGCTTTAGCCACCACTAACTTTAATTTTGGAGAAACTAAGCAAATAGCCAATAGAGCATTATCTAACATACATTAAAATAGTGGCTCTAAAAGAAAGATATTGATATAAGAAATAAGAATAGAAAATAAATACACTTATTCAACGATAGGAAAAAGTTAAAGCATAATATAAATCAGGTCCATTCTTAATTAATTTTCTCAATAAATATAAGTAGCCGCCAAGTAGGTTAATAAATCTAAAACTGATTAATGAAACACCACCACCAACCCCCACCCCCCCCAAAATAAAAAAAAAATAAAAATAAAAAATCCAAACTTCTTTAAGTATTTCATAGTCATAAGATTTTTAAACATACTGATTACATAAAATATATCTATAGTTTCAAATCTCGAAAATTCCACTTTAAAAATACCCAACAAAAGAGAAGAACTGCTAGGTTGTGTTAAAACTATCCTAATATCAGTTACATAACAGAAAAGTATATTCAGGTGCATCCAAGTAAAGAGGCATGATAAAATGACTTGACATACCGTAAAAACAAAGTTGTATCCCTTCTCCAAAACAGTTCTAAGAAAATCAATCCTTGCCCACATCATCTCCAAATACCGTGAACTCATAAAATAAGCTTCATCAGTAAAATTCATGCCATTTGTATGAAGAGCATAGCAGTATGGGTGTAATTCCAAACAACGAGAATAGGCTTTTTGGTCTAGAGCCACCACAAGTAGGTGATTCAAAAGATGGCGTGTTTGATTCCCAATTCCAAAGCTCTCTAGAAAGAGATCAAAAACAGAGTTTGGAGATGTCCATGCTGCATTTAAAGTTGTAATGATAACAGTTCTATCAACAAAAGCTGTCTTTTTCAATAATTTCTCCAAGTCATTGCCTTCCCCTGCCTTGCATGCACAAAAATAAATAGCCCATAATTAGACTGATAGAAGAGCAAGCATACCACTATTGAACTTTCATTAAGCTACTATAAAGGACTAATCTACTTAAACTTTATTCAGAACACATTTCATTCTCACTTTTGGAAGTGTTTTACAATGGCAAGTTCATGATGAATTTAATGTAAAAGTGACAATACCAAACTCCTTTTGTAAAAGATTCCTATTTTAGATCAATTAATGAGCTAAAAGAGTTGAACAATTCCAATTTTCCTTAAAACATTATACACCATCAACGGATAAAAGATGCTCATATATGTAATACAACCTGAAAAGGGGGAAATTCCATAAAAGTAAGGTCCCCAGAGAAAATCCTAATGAAATGATCCTAGAAACTAAAGACAGTACTTAAAATGTTCATAATTCCAGGGCTGGTGAAACTTTGCTTTGCTAGTTGCTACCATAATAAAATGCCTCATCCATCAAAGTTTAACCAGTTAGCCTTTGACACTAAAACAGTGAAGAATGGAAACCACAACATGCTAATTCAAACAAATTCCTCTCCTAAACAAATTGTTGGAAGTACACCTAGCAGGCTATCATTCTGTATAAACCACAAAATAGAAAGCTATATTTAAAGAAGGATACATCACTTACCATTGAGTATAGATTGCCATGAGGTGTAGCAGAAAAGGCGTCTGGCTCAGCCTTATTTGGCGAATATACATGAGCAAGAGAATTTGGAGACAAATGTATATAGTATGACCAGTGATAAAGTACAAGAGTGGAAAGGCTAACAGCACAGAATATGAGCACAAGCAAAAGAACTTCATAAGGTAAGTGATGAAAATGGTGAGGCTTATGGTGGTGATGATGGTCACCCAAGGTCTCAAAAGCCTTTCTACCACAGCTTCCACTCCCCAAGTTCATCATCTCCGGACTCTGAATTTTGGGCATAACCCAGACCTCTCAGTAAGGCGCATTACACAGTTTACACTATATCACCATAAGAACATGGCTGAAGAGAGCAGGGGAGCACACCAGCCCAATACTCAGCTCGGTTTCAGACGACAATGCTGGACCTCAGCTCCGTACCTGGAATTTTACACTCTAGCAAGCTCAGACAGAGCAGTTTTAACGCCTATAAATTCTACCATGAGCAAAAAAAATCCACCAAGAAGATCAAACTTCAAACCACACTAATAGTCTCACACGTGAGAAGCTCAAACTAGTCGACAAGCATAGCAGTCCCCTCTGGGCCATTTCGTCGAACACGTGGCATGCATAATTTCACACACATAAAATAAACCCAATAGCCGAAAAAGCAGAAATCTACATAGAATACCGGAGAGAATAGGGGCAGAGCGAGAAGGAAAATCTCCGATCCGGTGTCGGTGGCGGTCGGCGAGGCGTTTAATCAGCAGTTGATTACGATTTACAGCACGAGAATGGCGCCTAAAGGGGACCGTTACGGGGCCTTTTGTGTTGGATACTTTGATTGTTTGCATTGTGATTTGTGAAGGGGGGAAATGATCAATCCCAATCGTACCTTTTAATTACCCGTACGTAAATCACGCAGTAAATGATGATTATGTTCTCGATTGTTCATATTTTTAGGCACCGTCCTCTTTTTGACTGAGGATTAATATAATCAATACAATGTTAGACACAAGAACAATTGTATCTAGTTGGTTCGAGGGGGATGCATAGTATTGATAGTTTATGAATGAGTAAATCATGATTAGCTTGTGGAGGAGTAAATCATGATGACTAGTTGAAGAGGTAAATCAAAACGACCCGTTTTTTGAGGGGTAAATAATCTTCACATTGTAACGATTGAGACTTAATTATTAGCTTTTTTTGTGAAAAATTTCACCTCTATGACCAATTCGGCTATTCATGCGGTGATGCAAACAAGAAATTTAAATTTTCTTAGAATAAGGGTTGTAATCTACTAATCTCTCACCATTGGAGTTTAAAACTGTGACCACTCATTTGAATGGTAATAGAAATGTTAGCGCACTATATATGTGTTAAATATTTTTAATTTAAATCGATTAGTAATGAACAATCTATTTGAGTTTTTTAGATTTGAATTTATCAGTGATAGACAACGTGGTACAACTTCATATAACAAGGGTGACTTTATGTAATTACACATTCCTTTAAGAAAAAAATCATAATTTACTTTAATTTTCTATTTTTAAATTTTTAATTTTTTATTTTCACTTTGTTCTAAATATATAAATAAACATATTATTTTTATTTTCACTTTAGTCTTCAACTATAACCTGTAGAATAGGAGAGTCCTTTGGTAGTCTCTGTTAGAAGGTCTCTCCCTGTAATTGGTTAAGGAAATTCAAATCCATTGTCTAATCTGGTATCAATTGCGATAGGTTTTTTGCGTACGAATTATTAATTATTTTTCCTTTTTTTTTCCCTTCGACCCCGTATGCCAACCTCCGCCGTCTACCACCTTAATTCCTAAGATTTTTCCTTCTCTCCAAAAGCCATGGCAGCACCAACCTCCGATGGAACAATTACTACCACCGCCGGTGACTCCCAACGCCCTCACGGCGGCTCACCACTTTGTTTCCATCAAGCTCACAACGAGGAATTATCTATACTGGCGGACGCAATTGGTTCCATTCTTATGAGGGCAAGGACTTCTCGGATTTCTCGATGGCTCGCACCCGTGTCCTCCGGCGACCATCCCTCCTTCTCCGCAAACCACGATCTAATACAATATTTGGTCTCAGTGACCTTACTACACTCGTTTTACCTATTTTTCCTATTCATTTACATCATTCCACCTATTTTTCATATTCATTTACATCATTCCTTACAAGGTTTATTAATTCGGTCTACTAAGTTAATTAAATCCATCAGTTATCGTACCGAATCATTAACAAATTCGTATAGGTCTAGTCATTATACACAAAATTCACCGTGTTTATTACGAATATAGCCACCTTATAGTCTTGTATAGAGGTCTTAATCATTATGCACAAAATTCGCCGGGTTTATTACGAATAACCATTTTACTATCTTAGTCTCTTAGAGGCCCACTTAACTAGTCATGCCAGCCATTTATAATATTCATTCACATATCAGAAATGAATAATGTCATATGTAACAATATTATATATTCAACGAAATTGTAATACAAATAAGTGAATAACGTACAAAAAATGCTTCAACGAACTATTACATTTTATGTGTTTAGTTTAATTAATGAAGATTAACGTGAGTTATTTTTAATTTAATTTTTTATTGTATTAAGTTTAATATTAGATGCGTATTTGTATTTCAAATTTTATTCCAATAACAAGGTAGGAGTTTGAATTCTATCATAGGCAAACTAAAGATAAGCTCCCCAATTACATGGAATCTACTTCTAGGATATAGTTTGACAAAATTGAAAATTTTGAATTATAAATAAACACTCCTTTATCTCCCCTGATGTTAATTAATGCTAAGTATTCAGTTGTAGACCAAAACAAAGTAGTTAGTTTATTGTTTGAGTTAATACCAACCTCTAATAATAGTCCTTCGAGTATTGGGTATTACCCGTTGTGGGCTGCTCAGGTCCTCTTAGCTTGTTCAAGCTTAATTAATTTTCTTAGCATTAGTGGGGGAATATTGTTAATACTAAGTATTTTGAGAACCAAAACAAATTAGTTAGTTTATTGTTTCATTTTTTGTGGCATATATTTTATTTGACAACTTCTCATGGCCATGATACTTTTTATAACATTTGTAGACATTGTGATTTAATGGCTTGTGGTTGTTATTCATCCAATGTATAACTATAAAATGGATCACTTTTGAAAACTCCTAAATATTTGAACAGCGTTTAGCGAATTACAACTATAGTTAACAAGTGTGCATTACTTATGGAATAAATTGATCCAGTTGGCCCATATCAAATAACTCAATTAATTAAAGGAACAAATGAACAATGACAAGTGATAAGACAATAACTCTATGCCGCCACGGAGACAAAGATTGTATTAATGTTTGTGTAATGTTATTACAAGAGAATATGTGATGTCTTAACAAAACAATGACATTGGTATTTATATAAATTGTCTTCTAACTGTCCCCCCAAAAAGGAGGAGTTAATTGTAACACCTTGGACCGCGCCCGGCCTCGTGATCGGGCCCCCGCCTGAGCCCCAAGTCGAAGCCTATGTCGAGCACGGGCTCGCCCTAGGCGGCCTTGGGTCAAAATTCAGGGGTCCACCTCGGGGCCCCGAGTCCCACCGAACCCGTCTTAATTCACTCTATCGGATATGTTTATCTCCAATAATATATCCATCAATTGTTATAAAATAATTGTGTAACTTAAAAAATATAACGTTGCACTTACGCACCAACAAAATTATTTTAAAAAACATTATTGAACCTTTTTTCACGCTAAACTTTAAATTCTTGTTTTTTTTTTTTTTTGAAACGAAAAAAAATATAACGTTGCACCTACGCACCAACAAAATTATTTTAAAAAACATTGAACCTTTTTTCACGCTAAACTTTAAATTCTTGTTGTAGTATCCTTTTCCCTTGCATCTCCATCTTGACTTGAAGAAAGAAAGTAAACTCACGATAAACCTGTTAGCCGTAACGTATACAATAAATATGGTGACAGCATAGTATTATTAGTATATCATTAAATGGTTGCTTGTCATCTACTGACACCATTCAACGTTGTCCCATAACATAATGTCCCTACTATGCTTTGGTAGTTGAACACGTGCTTCTTCAACATTAGGCAAGGTCGCCTTAGGAGTTAGGTCACTGCCTATTTCAATATAATCTTATTAGCATTAGAGTCCCACTAGCACGATATGTCTACAATTTTTTATTTAAAACTTTTTATATATAACTCAAGTTTTTCAAATTCACTATATCATAACCCATTAATGATTAATCTATCTCCGAGTCATATGTAATTTACTCAATTTGATTTCAAAACTCAGCTCAACATCAAATTGTATACTTATACACACAATGAGTCAATCTCAAACTCAAACTCCTATGTTCGTGACATGAAACATATTTTTAGTTTAATGCTTGTATGTTAATTGACAATTAATTATTTTTATAAAAAGTTCACTTTATAAAGTAAATCTAGATGCTGATTTATATTTTTTGTATACTTACTATTATTATTATTATTGAACTACATGCTTATTTATTCACTATATTTTGATAATGTTCAATTTTAATTTACTGTAAATTAATTTTTAGTATATTATAAATTAAAATGACTCTATAAAACACTAATAATAAATATGTAATATACTAAAAATGTACGTGCAACAAGTCTCTATATTATTACAAGATCGGATGGGAAGGAGACAAACTATGTTTCAAATGTATGGGACACGAGATTAAGAGAACAACAAAATTGACTTATATTGATGCAAAGACTACTAATTTTAGGAAAAAAGACAAACTTGAAAAAGCAGAAGGGGGCATGGAGGGACCTCAAAAGAAAAAATTCAAAATCCTAAGATCGAAAATAATAATGGATTTTATTTTATTTTATTTTATTTTTTAAAAAATATGTAAGTTAGAAAGTTTATGTTTGAAAAAAAATCTCTAAAATACTCAAATATTCGTGTTCAGTTTAGTCAATGACCATTAGTTTTACTGATTCGGTATTAACGTTATTACTGTCACATATGTTTAATCGATAACATGACATGTTAATTTATATATTATTTTATTAATACTTAAAAATAATTAATTATATTCGAACATATTTTACTTTTAATTTGGACTCTCAATTACAATGTTATTGACATATTTGGACAAGATTTTTCTTTTTTTCGTAATGATGGGGTCATGGGTTTATTGGGTAGGTATTTGGAGTCCAAGTGGGGTAAAGTAAAATAATAAAATGGGGACTATATATGGAATTGGGCTTAGGGGGATTTGGGTCAATTGGCTTGGGGAAGGGTAGGGGGTAGGGATGCAATCGTTATATTGTATGCCATGATTCAATACACAAAATTTGATTTTATAACGTATAAAATTCATGTTCATAATGCACATACACATAAATACGATATAATGAACATGCATTTTATGCATTATGAACATGAACTCTGTGTATTATGTTAAGTGTTTAATTCATCTTCATTATTCTGTGTTTATGTGTATGTGTATTTTGAACATAAATTTCGTACTTTATGAAATCAAATTTTGTATATATGTTAATTATATCATATTTATGGCTATGTGCATTATGAATATGAAATTTGTGCATTATGAACAAAAATTCTATACATTATGAAGTGAAATTCTGTGTATTGGATTAGGATCCATAGTGCACTGTGCACCATGATCCACGATATAGATTGCCGTAGTGATGGCAATGTGTCGGGAGTGAGTCAAGTGGCTTGAGCTTAGGGGGATTTGGGTCGAGTGACTTGGAGAAAGTCATTTTACAGGTAATTAGTTATTAACTAACAACTAATTTATCAAAGATTTTTTCTACAATTAACTAATGCTATCAATAATTATATTAATTAAATCCATTAACTCAATCAACTAAGAGCTAAAAGCTATTTACCAAACACTGCATCGTCCGTTGAATGTGTGATATAAAGATGAACAAATTACAAAACAATAAAAGAAAAGGAAACAAAATTTATGTGAAATAAAGATGAGATTATTTAGTATAGTAATACAAATCTCGATAAAGTGGAAAATTTGTGTGGCAGATAAAATAATAATGTTTTGTAATTAATTATCCTCAGTTACATGAAATCTTATTTTTTTAAAAAATTCTAATTTAACCAGTACAAATTCTTAATCCTCAGATAATAACTACATATTTTCCTTGTTATAAAAAGAATTCCAAAGTTTCATCCAAATATTAAATCCATCTCTTTTGACGCCTCGAGCCATTGGCTCCTTGGAACCACCTATCCCAGCCAACTTCTTTTGGACCTTTTGTCCTGCATCATCAATTCCATTCGAATAGTATAAGGAAAATTTTAGGATCACGATTGATATTAGTGTCATGTTGTATCTAATAAAATTATATATTGTTGGCACCCATACATGCTAATAATATATAGTATAACCCGATGCATTTACGTTGTTGTGACAATACTCAGTACACTTGCTACATTTATGTGATTGTACCAAATATAATTTGACATTTAATGTTAGGTTCATTAAAATGTAACCGTAACAAATTTTTACAACATAAATGAGTTTTTTAGGGAAATTTTAAAAAGCTAAAGTAGTAAAAATGTTTATTATTATAAATAGAAAAGTACAAATGACATTTTTAAAAATTAGAATGATAATTTTATTTTCATTATTTACAAAAATATAAGTAGTCTTTTAAGTCTTTACCATAAATTTTGAGTTTGAAATTTTATGTTACAATTTAATCAAGTTAATTACTAAATGACAAATAAGAAAATTAAAATGAGATGAGGAGACATTTCAGAGATTGAAAATTATTTAAACAATAAGTCTTGTGTAAGACCATCTCATTATGAGATGTCAGACACATAGTAATTTTCAGTTAAAGTATAATATTTTTTATACAAGACTTACTCAAGCATAAGTTATTATATCTGGTGTAGTAATAGTAATTCATAGTTTCTTACACTGGTAGAAGAGCATCTGGAGCGGATTCAACACTTGAGACCAACCTACAGGTGTAATGGAGAGAGTTAGCAAAGGGAAAATTATATAGGACAGAGTAAAATTTCTGTCTAAGTATCGTAATTTTATTGATAGAATAAAAAATAATAATAAAAATTGTAACTCACTTTTTTTTTTCCTGAGTGAATCAAAATATGTCAGGTAAGAAAAGAGAAAAAAAATGAAAAATTTAGAATACGTGTAATATTAACAAAAATGTTATGACCTCGTCGCATGTCTCAAGACCACATTAAAGTTGGTCAAACGTAGACATTTTTGGTACAAAAAAATTGACTAGTTGAGACAACATTGTTGAATATTCACAATGAATATTGATTTTTTATAAAGGGTATGAAAAATGAGTTATTTTTTAAAAGATATTTTTATCTATAGTGTTTGATTGTATTTTAAAAAATTATCTTGGTGTATTTAGTTCATTTTTCAGAAAATAAGTAAAAAAAAAAGGTCAAATCTTAAACTTTATCCGGTCAACTCCGAAGACAAAATGGGCCGTAGCCTTCTACAAGAGTGAAACGTGACCGTTGGTCACCATCGCCTTCTCATCTCGAAGAAGGCAACCGGATCGGTGTACCTAAAGATCTATCTATTTTAAGTATAATTCATACCTTGTCGCTATCAAGATTTAAACCTTTAGTCTTTTTTCTTAAATATTATTTACTGAACAAGTAAGTAGGCTAAGCTCATGCGATAAAGTAACTAGTATGTACTTACTCTTTGCAGACAATTGAAGATTCCCCGAGTGTTTCGAGTCGCTGCAGCTCTTCCTGTACCAATACATACAGATTCTTTAGATAACTATAATAATAAACTTTTTTTTTGGTATTAATTGATATAGGGTCCACCCATGTTCGCTCCGAGAGGCACGGGAGATGGCCCAAGGGAATCGCCACTTGTAGAAATTGAACCCGGTTTCTCCCAAAATTCCTCTTCACAAGAGAGCTCACTTGTCACTTGAGCTGCCCCATTAGGTTTAATTGATATACTTTTTATACTATATTGATAAATTAAAAAAAAAAAAAAAACCACACACACACAATAATGTTGATTGAAACATTAGAAATTCCCTAAAACTAATATCATTTGGATTAAATTGTACGCAAAAAATTAATTCTAAAGAGTAAAGAAGAAGCGAAATATGTATGAGTCACAAACCTGAATCAATTGAATTTGGTGATCGAGGGAGGCGACGGCGGCCGCCATCCGGTGCTTGCCCATGAACCCAACCGGAGACTGCGCCGGCGGTCCGGCAGCCGAAGAGCGTGATCCCTCGCCGGAAGATGACGCAAGGTCGGAGGTTCGGGGCTGATCGTCAGATGATGGCTCCATAAATATAAATATGGTCCAAAATTGTGAGTATGAAAAAGGTAGGAAAATGAAGAGAGTATATATGAGAGAGGAAGAGGGGAAGAAAAGAAGGGGGAAGAGAGATTGGGTCATGAGGTGACAGCTGCAGAAAAGCAGATCAAACACATAAGATACAAAAGAATGGTCAACTTTTAGATAAACTACTTGGAAAATGTGGTCTAGTCCCCCCCTTTTGGTCGCGGATCGGAGTGTGTAATTTTGTTACACGTCTTTCATCACATTTCTTTTCAAAACCATTTTCATTCGTAAATCAATTCAAAATAAATCTATAAATTTTATTTTATTAATTATTAATCATCTTATCTTAAAATATAAGATTCAAGAAAAAAAAATAGCGAAATAGCCCTCAAACTTTACATGAAAGTGTAATTAAGTCTTAAGCTTTTTTTTTTTTTTTTACTACTGACTCTGTTACAATGTAGTATTTGTTCATAGCTACTTTCTCAACCTAATGAAGCACAAAGCACAAAGAGTCAACAGTTGCTTCCACGTGAAAGTGTAAACCGGGACACCATGTGCCACTAGACCACAAGGTCTTTAACAAGTTTTAAGCTTTTAAGAAATGCAATTAAACACTCCAACTTATTAAAATCGATCAAATAAGTCTAATTTACCCGTAACTAATAGGTTACTAGTAAACATAAATTACATAATGTAGTTGACCACCACTAGTCGCCCGTTAACTGATGTTAGCTGTCGTTGATTGTCATTAGACATTGTTGACCATCATCGTTGGGAAAAAACAGCACCTGGCGATCGGTCATCAGTTGCATTCTTTGAAAAAAGCGACGAATGATGCCCTCTCCGTCGGAGAAGGCGAACTGTTGGTCGCCTTCTCACTTTCTCCTTGGAGAACCGCCTTCTCAGAAGGCGACCAAGTGGTTGCCGGATTGCCTTCTCATGTCGAGAAGGCTGGTTGCCTTCTCCATTGGAAAAGGAAAGCGACTGTTTGAAGTCGCCGGTATTAATCCTCAGAGTACATTAGATGTCATTGGAAAGCCGCAAAAATCTAGTGACCTGTTATTACATGTCATTAATAGGATTTTGAGTTTCAATGTACCAAAATAATATGTTTATGAACTTTTTTTTTTGAATAATATGTTTATGAACTTAATTGAACTTTTTAAAAGTTTAGGAACCTAATTGACTTTTCGAGTAAATGACTTGTTTGACCCTTTTCCTAGATGGTGTTTTGGAAAGAAAAATTATTTCACCAATCTAAAATGCTACTAAAAGTAACGTTTCAGATTTCAGTGATACACACTAAAAATGATGCTTTAAATTGTTGATTATCAAACATTACTTTCAGCGTTTTGACTTGGTCAAAATGCTAGAAATAGTTTCGTCAAACTTTTATAGTTCCATCAATAACCAAACAAGTTCAAAAACATAATGTTGAAATTAACAAAAATATTACTTGGAGTCCAAAAACTCACTCTCAACTTTTACTTTCATAAGTGTTCAAATTTTATTGGAGAGAAGAATGGATAAAAATCATGACTCCTTTATATTAAACAATCAAAATATCTCATGTTATAGGATGTAAAAAATAGGAGTAGATGTAGAATTATTCTAAAAATTAAATGAGATACAAAAGTTAACTTTTTTTTAAAGCTCTAAAAAGTTTCAAAAGATTATCTTTTGGTAATAAGCTATGACCGTACTAAACTCGGTCAAAAAGTTAGGTCTGGCTTATGAAGTGTGACATGCAGAAAGTATGGTCTAAACAATGGACCATCATGGATTTTGGAATATGAAAATACGATTGAGAATCTCTTTGTTTGGCCCACTCATATGGATGCAAGTGGGGAGAGCCTAACCCCAAATTATTTCATATTTAAGAAATAAAAATTTATTAACTTTAATCATTTCTATGTGCTTGAAGTATTGAATTCTTTTGTATAATATTAATAGACTGGACCGTGTTATAAAATCTCATGCATTGGGCTCCATGGTTATGGATCCAAATATGTTAATATGAAATATTTTATTTTCTAAGTAAAATCCTAGCACTTATTATATATGAGTGAAAATACTATTGTTGTTGTGAATTTAAAATTTTTTGTAATTTAGGGTCTCCTCAATGTAAGGAGAGGAGAAAAGAGGAGAAATCATTATAGATTTATAGGAGAGAGAAGAAAGTTATTATAGATAGAAAGATTGTTCTCACCGAAGCAACTATGACATCGCGCATGACGCGTGGTCACACACGCCAATGAGATAAACGCATGTCAGCTTCACGCACAGCATCCTGTGTCCACTTCATGAGGCTACGATATATATATATATATTATTTATAATACACAACTACACAAGTGAGTAAAGAAGGAAAAATGAGATGACACGATCAGTTGTCTTAAACCAAAATAATATGCTTCAAAATTACTTGGAACCAAAAGTCTATTATTGATGCACTTAAGACTTGTGCCATGGGACTATCACTCTCAAGTTGCTTAGAAAATTAACGATCAATTCTTTTTCGCTTTTCATTAAATAAGGGAGTATTTATACAAGTACAATTACACGCTTTTAAAAGTTAATTTTTAAAATTATTATACTCATAATACATCATTATTTTAAACTCTCAATGTTTTTTCAAATAAAGTATATAATTTATTTTTATCTTAAAATAAATTATAACTTCTACAAAATAGAACATAAATTTGAGTTTTTTTTTTGTTTTTTTAACTAAATTCTTGTAAAATACATATTGTGGTTTATGGGAGCTAATCTTTCGCGATTGCGACTTTATTGAAAAACTTTCTTTTCATTTTTGGAAAATTAGGAACCAAAATGCCACCTAAAAATGGGAATTTACAGACAAATTAAAATAGAGAGAGAGAGAGAGAAGTCAAAGGTCCGGCCTTGCTTTATCTTCTTCCTCTCGTCGCAAGCAGAGCTTGCACGGCACGACCAACCCATTAAAGGCTCACAACAACCTTCTTGATCTCTAAAAGGTATGCTTACAACCACACTTTTTTGGTTTTGATATTATTCAACTTCTGTTTAGTTATTCATTCCATCTAGGCTCTTCATTGTTTGATTTGGAACTTCTATACAATTACAAGACAGTTTGTGTGTGTGTTGAGATATTTCTATTACTCATTCTCAAGAACTCTGGACTATATGCCTTAATTTTGATCATTCATGCCATGTTTGCTTAAATTGAGAGTACCCATATGTCAAATTGTTGTTATCTAGGCTCTTCATTGTTGGATTTGAGTTTCTATAGAATTGCAAGACATAATTTTGTGCTGATATATTGTTGCTCTTACTCATTTCCAAGTACTTGGTTCTATCTATTTAACTTCATTTTTATCATCCATGACATGTTTGCTTAAATTGAGAAATACCCTTAAGTCATATTGTTGTTATCTATGCTCTTCATTGTTGGATTTGAGTTTCTATAGAATTGCAAGACATGATTTTGTGCTGATATATTGTTGCTCTTACTCATTTCCAAGTTCTTGGTTCTATTTTAACTTCATTTTTATCATCCATGACATGTTTGCTTAAATTGAGAAATACCCATGTCATATACTCATATTGTTGTTATCTACGCTCTTCATTGTTGGATTTGAGTTTCTATAGAATTGCAAGACATGATTTTATGTTGATATATTGTTGCTCTTACTCATTTCCAAGTTCTTGGTCTTATTTAACTTAATTTTGATCATCCATGCCATGTTTGCTTCATTTGAGAGTGCTCGTATGTCCAATTGTTGTTATCTAAGCTCCTTATTGTTGGATTTGAGTTTCTAATTTTGATCATCCATGTCATGTTTGCTTAAATCGAGAGTTCCCGTATGTCAAATTGTTGTTATCTAGGCTCTTCATTGTTGGATTTGAGTTTCTATAGAATTGCAAGACATACTTTTGTCAGTTTGTGTTGATATATTGTTTGCTCTTACTCATTTCTATGATCTTGGCTCTATTTTAACTTAATTTTCATTATTCATGGCACGATTACTTGAATTCAGAGTTCGCATCTGTCTGATTGCAGATTGTTGTTACGTAGGCTCTTCATTGTTGTCTTTTAAACCCTAATAAATTGTAAGACATAATTTTGTGTTGATATATTATTTTTCATTGTACATTTCAAGATCTTGGGTCTGTTTAACATACTTTTTGTACTTTAGGCTGTAGTTTCTTTAATTCGAAATAAATTGTTGGGATCTCGGGGCTTCTTATGGATGAATTTAGACTCTATCCAATTATGAGAATCTTATTCATATCATTTTGTTATTCATTTTCGAGATTCTTGGTTTTGATTGATATTCCTACCTTCTTAGTAGAAGTGTGCTCGGAATTTTGGCTATTTGCTGTAAGCTTGAAGGCAAGATGGCAATGGGCATGAAGGAGATGTCTATCATAATAGCAACATTAGGTTTGGCATCCTTTATTTTTGGAGTGGTCGCCGAAAACAAAAAGGTTAGTTCATTTCTACGCAGTTATGTTTTTGTTTAACTTTTATGCAACGCCATATAAAATAGGTAACTAAAAGTGTGATGTTTTTATTATTGTCCTCTTGAACTGCAGCCTGCATATGGTACTGCAATCCCGGGGAAAGGCATAGTCATTTGCAAGTATCCGTCTGATCCAACTCCCGTTTTCGGATATTTGTCTGTCGCCTTTCTCTTGGCCTCCACTGTAGTCGGATATTTTTCGCTATTCTATCCGTACAAGGGGAAGTCTATTCCACAGTCTGCTTTCTTTAAAAACACCAGTTTCCTCGTGTTCTTCAATATTGCTCTGTGAGTATACATAACTAGTACATATTATTTCAGAAATGGTTGATTGATCAATATTAGCTGGGTTTAAACTGAAGCATGTGCTCCATTTCAACTAAAAGCCTAAGCTAATAGTTGGATTGCACATTTATGTTTATATATTATATGTTCAACACGCCCCCTCATGTGTGCGGGTTGATGGGCTCTAAGCAACACCTGGACCATAGTCGGGCATGGGTTGGTTCTGATACCAAACTGAAGCATGTACTCCATTTCAACTAAAAACCTAAGCTAAATAGTTGGATTGCACATTTATGTTTATATATTATATATGCTCAAAAGTTTATATACTTACACACATATATATATATAGAACACAACATAGAGGAACTAAAAGGGCACCTAGCTAAAATTTTTGGGTTCTATGGTATAGTTGCTTTTTTGCATTAAGCTAGGCTTAAATGACGATTTACTTACACAAGTGCGATGAACATTACGCCTTACTTATGATGTTCTTTTTCCTCATCGTGATGAGAAGAGGGACGACTGGATTAGCTGCAGCGTTTCTGTTATGGCCAACGATCACCGAGCAACTTCACATCACAAACAACATTCATCAAGACTTGCAAACAGGGTGCCCCACAGCTAAGACGGGTCTTCTTGGTGGTGGTGCGTTTTTATCTCTCGACTCGTCCCTCTTCTGGTTGGTCTTGTTGATGCTAGCGAACAATGCTCGGGAAGACTACCTGGAGGACGAGGGCATGAAAGGCGGGGAAGGGTACGCGGTTTCTGCTGATTATGAGGCAGATGTGCCAATTTCATCAAAGGCTTCTCACTGAACTTTGTTATTAATCTGTAAATATTATTGCCATCATGCCGCAATCACTTTAATCGAAAGCTAAGGCAGTATGTATTATGAACTTATTGTTCTTTGATGTTGTGCTGCATTGTACTATATACTATTGCAAATAAGAATCTTGTAAACTTAGAAGCGTTTAGTGCAGTTTTTCTGATTTCCTATTTTCTTTTTCCACAGTTTTTTCATTTTTCTTTTTCTATTTGAGGTGCTGATAGGGAATATACCCCAGTACATCGACCTGAGGACTTGATAGGCGTGAGGGACCTTTCTCGATCTGGTCCGACCACGGGCGAATACTAACCGGCCTGATCCGAACATTGTGGCATTAAGTCCTTACTGTTTTGTGCTCGGCCCCGACCCGGGTACTTAACCTCAGTCCTGAGCCCGTGTGATAAGCCTTCAAAGAGACATACCTAGAGACATACCTCCTGACATATTAAACCGACCCCGGTAGCTATTGGCGATTAGATGCCTTGTTACATGTGGGTGCTACCCCCTTCGCCGAGTGGCCACCGAGTGCATGTAGGACACGTAGCGCGCATGCCGGCCTCCCAACATGTGTCCCCTTCGTATCACCTATAAATACCTCGCAAAACACTTGTTAAGGGGACTTTTGGGCTCTCTCTCTAATCCTTTAAGCTCAGGAACCTCCAACCTTTGGTCCTAACTTCCCGATCTACTACACAACTACAAAATTATCATATCGCATACAAATATCCATACCCGAGTAAATTTACCACATCAGGTACAAATACCCATATCCGAGTGTATCTACGCTGTTTGGATTCGAGTCCACCCTGCAAGGTGGACTCGGGTCCATAAAATAATTTGCCGCAAATAAACACATGGGCTTTTTCCAACATGTCTCTGGTGGCTTGGGCCATTCCCAAATCAAAAATCAAACAAAAGTTATAACCATTGTTGTTAGTGACAATTAGTAGTTAGTAGTGATATAGTTTATTATGCGCATTGTGTATCTGGTCCATATAATGTACGTGCAACTAATATTTTATGTACCATAATGTATTTTTAGTTAATCGATTATGTATCTATAGCGATATATATGTCATCTGTTAATTGGAAGTATGTAATATATTAATTGTAGGTACATAGTCTATATATAATATATCTGCAATGAGCATAGTGAATCTTGGTCCATAATATAACAATTGGACAAGTAGATGCTACATATTCAACACCACAATGTTATTACTTTGATTTAATTAGCTCGCAGTTACTATTTGATGGTTCGTCTTGTGACCCAAACCAACACAGAAGGTAAATCAACTTAGATCACTCATACTTGAAAGGTTCAAATCAAGAAGGCTAATAGACAGCTCTCACGAGGAGTCGAATTTAAAACTTTATGATTACCATTACCAAATCAACTATAATAATTTGAGTAGGATTGTCCTTCCACGGTATTATTACGTTGTTCATCATCTATACGCCCACGTACTTTCTGCAGCAGCAAACACAAACTGCTGAAGCACAGGCAAACATGAAATCATGCTAACGCAATAACCTTAAAATTTGTTTTGGTCTCAATCATCGCGTTATATACAACGACGAGGCCACATTAAAAATTTAGTTATAATACCTTAACCGTCGCTATAAGTGCTGAAGTGTCGGACAAGTAGTCTACCCAGCGTGACTCAATCTCCTCAGCCCACCACGTACTGTTACTCTTTCTGATCTGCAACAATGGCCTGCCAACAACCTCTCCATATGATGGATAAGATAAAAAATTTGTAAGATTAGGATTAAAAATTTAATCCTAATCCACAGAGATGGCGATCAATTTGGTTTCCTTTTCTGGGACCTGCTAGCCGCGTCATTGCCGGTTTTTCCTCGGAGGTCGTTGAAGCTCCGCCGATACGTACGTGCAGTCACTAATAAGTTTTTTAGGCTTTGATACACTAAATTAATATGTTAATTAACGTGTTTAATTATAACTTTTAAAAGTTTGAGGGCCTAATAGTTTGAGGGTATATTTGACATTTTTCTCTTAAATATATTAATTGTTTTTAGTTGAAATTTGAAAATAAAAGTTTAGATTAATTGATTGGGATTTAAGTTTATATTTATTAGTGTAAATAATGCACTAGTTTATTTTAAATTGAAAGTTTAGGATGTTAATTTGAAAATATAAAAAAAAAATTTATTTGAGCTCGTTGATAAGCTCAACATCTTGAGATTTTAAGGTTAAGACCAAAAATTTTAAACTTGACAAAAAAAATGATAAATCAACAACTTGACAAAACTAGTCTAAAATTGAACGGACTTGCCCAATTAATATCTCTAGTGAAAAGTTTAGCTAGCTACTAAAGAACAGATATAAAAAATAAGATCAAAATCAAAGAATCAATTATTGGCTTTGGATATGGAATAAATTTACATCTCCATACCAATTATTTCACCCTTAAAAGTGTCTACAATCAGCAAGAAAATTAATCTCTGCATCCGATAGTAAAAACCCTTAGTTACACACACAAATAAAAAGACGTTTGTTTGTAGTGAATTTAGGTATGAAACTAAGAAATAGATAATTATTTATAGCTGTAAAATTATATTATTATAAAATGAGTGAACGTGTAGGTGTACGTGCGAGTGAACAGATTGAAGTCGTCGTTATATAACTGCAACTAGCTAGCTACTTGCTAGCTAGGATATATAAATATGATTTAGTGAAGGGAAAATGCAGCTTCATGTGGGACCCAGTTTGATTTTTATGTTTATGATTATGGCCTTATGGGTAGAGTGTTTTACTAGATGAAAACGAAACCCTAATTTAGTACTATGAATTAAGAGGTGATGTTTTGAACATGATTTACGACATGTCTTTTTAGGAATGCAAATATATATATGCATGATTGCATGATATATATGGTACGTTTTGATTACGTATAGCATATATTCAACAATCACATCCATCGTTTGAGCTTGGTTTTTTTTTTTCTTTTTTTTTTTTTAATAACAAAGAAAATACACTGTCACTATTTGGATGTGTGTACAGGGTAAATCTTACTAACCATAACAGAGGGATAAATCGCACTAGAAAGACTTTGTGTGACAGGTTTGACTGAAAGGATGTTAGTTAAATTTGTGACCCCTAGTGCAACGAGATTAACCAAAAAGGTGTTGATAAGAATCAAATTCAATTCGTGACTTTCAAGTTTAAGACTCTTACAGCCCAAAAAGTCATACCCCATCACCACTGAGGTTCTATCCTGTGACCTTTCTTCAAGAAGAGTCACAAAAGTGTCATCTGAGCATAAAGTGCTTCACTGCTCCGGCCCATTTGACTACTCCTTTTGCGTCTTCTACTTTTGAGTTTTACATTAATTGGTGTGGGTGTTATTGTGAAAATTTCTATAAATTTATCTAGTAAGTGGTAATAAACCTGGGTGATGTTACTTGATATGATATGATAGTATATATTTTATGGAGTTTTTGTGGTGTTATTAGCACTAGTGCCGATATTATTAGGTAAAATTAAAATTTAAAATGCTATATTAGATACTATTGATATAAGAGAGGATAATATTTGATATAATCAAATATGATACATCTAATGATACTAAATATTATCGGCAATGCATCGTAAATATTTCTATACTTTATATTAAGAAAAAATGACACAGTCAACTATCTACATTGATTATTCAATATTTTGCCTAAAGAATTGAAACCTTTTCAATTTAATGTCTATCAAAGTACACAAAAATTTATGTTAGATATATCTCAAATACGTAAGTACTTTTTTAGCAAAAAATGTAACATTTTTTTTTTTATATATGAACTAACAAGTATTTGTATTTTCATGGAAAAGAATTAGTGAAAGATGTTATACTTTCCAATAAAAATAATGTAACACTTGTATTATAGATAGAAAATTATTAATTACATCTTCGTCAAAAAAGTTATTTTTATCATATAAAAATATTATATTTTTATTAAAAAGTTGTACGTGTCTCATGTCAAACGATTTCACACTAGACCAAAACTATTTGGAATTGAAGGCCAACTATAGCATTCACTGCACAATAGTATGTACAAGGTAATAAGCTAAGGCGGCATATCTAAGACAGAAGACTGCAAATTTTTTCGTGATGTCCTAAATGTTAAATTGATTATTATAAAAAAGAATGTTGTGTTTGATCCAATAATAATAATAATAATAATAATAATAATAATAATAATAATAATAATAATATTGTGTATTCTCATATGTATATTACTTGAAGACAACAAGCGCTGAAGCATTGTGGAGGGGAGCAAGAACAAATTTTTGAACGAGCCGACAAATATCTTGTAACTGTAAATGTATTATCATTACAATTAATTAAAGAACTTATTTCACTCCTATAGGTAAGTTGTCAAATAATAATCTTCTTTTTTAAAAAAAAAAAAATTTTATACCTACACGATCTCTTGCTCTCGTTTTTCTAAAAAGAAAAAAAAAAGTTAATTATAAATTAAACTGAATTGATTTATAAATATTGATTAAAGTATTGAAATGTTGAGCAGGTAAAAGCTATGCATGCAAGTGCAACACCTATTTGTGTAGGAGCGCAGCCGACAACATACGGGAATGGATCAAACAAAAAAGTCTCCGAGCTGAGCACGAGGTAGTATACGTTTTATTAGAATTGAAGTTTCTGGGTTGAAGATGAGGCTGTCTCCCATCCCATAGAATTCAACATTATTCAATTCAATCATATCAAATTCAACTATTAATTAATTAATAATTCCGACATACACGTGTATTGACGTCTCAGCATTTACGTTTGTAAGTTATCATGCTACATATATGGACTTGGTATATGCATACATGGATGGACAAAATGGCCACGTATAGTACGCCAGTCAACCAGTCGTGTCGTTAAGTACATGTATATACAGAAGCAATCTCTACCAAATTCATCAGATTATTATAATTATAAAGTTATAAATTTAACTGATCTGTCACTCCGATCTTAAGGGAAATTACCTATTGACCTTCTTAATTTGAGTCGATCAATTAATATATGTGCAACGTGTGCTGGTTTACCTACTTCTTGTCATTTGTCGGCAAAAGTTATAAGGTGGGGTTAACCTTCCTTGTTACTTAAACAAATAGATACAAATATAGGAGCAACCTTAATTCCAAGTTGATCGAAATGTTGATTTGGTAACCACAAAATTTAAAACTTAATATCAATAGCAACAGCCTATTAGTCTCCTGGTTTGAGCTAATCAGCTTTGGATAACTAATATTGGTTTACTTTCTTGTAATATTTTACAGTGTTATAATGTGTGATTAAGTCACTTGCGGGCTTTTTCAATAAGTCAAAGTTGATGCAAATACAGCTACGTCGCCACCATTCTTAACTCTCAAGATTGTTTCTCATAATCATAGTTTAATGTTTCTTGTATGACTTAACATACGTGAAAGCACCCACAACGTTAATGAATACAATGAACTCATTACCACCATCTTCGCAGTCTTTATCGTACTACGAAACTTTCCATCCTGGTCATATTTGTTACGTTCAAGATTTACTACTTAGACTATATAAAATCTTAACAGCACATTTACATGCATGACATCATAAGTGATATTCAAAGTTCTCTTTTTTGGTGCTTCTATAATATAATTTTATGGGTGACAAGAAAAACTCGCAACTATTTTCCGATGGTATATATGTACTTTAAAAGATTATGTACGATCAAGAGAGTGTTGAGAAGAATCAAGTTCAAGAGAATATCAGGCATAAGAATAATGTTCTACTCACTCAGTCATTCTTTTTAATGCCCCCACTATCCGAGCTGCGCTGAGTGTGTACCTTAGAAGACCATGTGCGACCAAAATGGTATTACCAAGAATTGAATTAAAAACCTCTAGGCATACGAGAATTATGTTTTACCCAAATTGCCCACTCTTTTCCATGCCTCAGTGTGTACGTTTGATTTTTAATCTATAGCTACACCAGCTACACGGGAGAATCATGCACCACCTTACCCAATCAGCCACTCTTTTCCACACCTCAATGTGTTTGTTTGATTTGTAATCTATTGCCTGCATGCAGTGGCTACTCGAAGGTGCGCTCTGGATGAATTCCTCCAAGACCTTTAGGTATTAAAATCATGTTCCCCCACTCGGCGACTCTTTTCCACGTCTCAATGGAGTCAGCTATACTCGCTACCCAAAAGTGCATGTTCGTTTGATTTTTAATCTAGCCTACAACTGCTACCCGCAGGTGTGCTATGGGATGAAGCTCGCTCGCCGAGACATTTAAATACGAGAATGATGTTCCACATATCCACTCGACTACTCTTTTTTCACACCTCAATGGAGTCACTACTCGAAAGTGTGTGTTTGTTTATTTTTAATCTATAGCTCGCACCTGCTACCTAAAGGCCCGGTTTAGGTGAAGCTTGTTGAGACCTTTAGGTAGGAGATCAGAATCATGCTCCACCCCTCAACCACTGTTTTCCACGCCTCAATGCGTTTGCTTGATTATTTATAATTTATAGTTTACCGTTGCTATTAGTGCAGACCTCAAAGAAATAAATTAGTCTATTAATCATAATTAATTGAGTTAAACTTGAAACATTGTGGTTATTAGATTGCCCATAATAATCTCAACAATTAGATTAAACAATTTGTTTTACCAATTACCAGAACTAAGGACACATGCATAATGTTGTTAATCTGATCTGATCACATACACGAAATGACGAAATCCGCTTTAATTATATTATATTATAGAGCATTAATTATTTACACTGTTTACTCTGACTTTATGTCGTTTTTTAAATATTAATTAAAAAAACATACAATCAAAACCTCATTGCTACAACAATATTAAAACATTAACAGGTATTACGTTGCAATCTTTTTAGTTGAAAGAGTGACTGAAGAAGAAGCTTCCATGTTTCAGTGGAAAGTACAACCTAATTATTACTGAGATAATAACCAAATTAAACACAGTGAGTTAAAAGGACCACCGTACCCCCTTTATAGTTTTTATTATCCCATCGGCTCTATCAGTTTAAAATAAATGAAAATTGTAATTGATTTACCTCAAGTATAGGCCAATTATAAATGTCGTTTCTTAATTTTAAGTGATATAATATTGTCCTCAATTCCTCAAATACATAAGTGAAAATTATAATTTATACTCAGGAGGCCGGGGCAATATATAACCACATTTTTATAATTTAGATGCAACATTTATACTATTTAGTATTGATAGAAACTACATTAAAAGTACTATTAAACACAAAAAATTAAATTTAAAAATAATAAAAAATTACTAAAGAAAATAAGCAAAGAAGGAGGAGTTGGTTTGACTAATGAATAGTAAATAGAACAGGTAAAATGGAACAGATGGAGTAATTTTTTTAAAAAATAAACTTGCAAACTCAAGAGAACGAAAATTTTTGCTCCTCATTAGCACCAAATCAAATAATAGCAGTATTATACTATATATAATGCATGAAAACTCTCAAGGATTCTTTTCCAAAAAAAAAAAAAAAAAAACTCTCAAGGATTAGAACTTCCCTTCTACAAATTTATAAAAATTCTTTAGAAGGATAGAGATCGATTATCCAACGATGAACTCCGTATATAGTTCGTTCTATCAAAAATATTATATTAGAGTAGAACTTTGACATACACTTAAACTAATTTTTAACACTACTAAATATCTATATTTATAGACCGCTAATCAAATACAGAGTAAGATAATGTACGTACGTACGTAATTACATTACTCTATAAATGTATCATAGTTTTAATCTAATTTTACATTTCACCCTATATATGTTGTTAATGTGAGATATTTTCAAAATGTCACATTGCTTGTTGTGTGATACATACATTTATTTTAAAGTTATATATGAATATTTTTGTATAAGAATATATATAGATGAATAGTCAAAACAACCATCATAGTCAATATTTATATACCAGTGGCAAATTGGCAATGAATATTCAATGTTTCCCCTGCGACCTGTCGGCCAATTGCATAATTTGTTATACTTAATTATCTCTAATCCCGGATAATTATGTCCATATCCTCATCCAAGCATTTGGATCAAATAAAAATTTAGATTGATGAGGAGAAAACTTAAGAACCAATCAAAGTTGTCAATTTAAAAAAATTTAACGGCTTCGAAGTAAAGAGGAGAGGAAAAATGCGGGACACTTTTGTAAAATAAATCAAACTTTATGAACAATACTATAGAGTACACTTATCACCACTACAGAGTACATCGTGTTATATGTATGAAAAAGTTCAGTAAAAGGCTTTATCTACTTTTTTTTTTCTTTTTAAAAATATTGGTTTAGTTCATTTTTTTTAGTTTAGTATATGTTAACCTTTAGAGTGCAACTAACAACATTATAAAGTACACCCAACAATAATATAAAGTATGCACATTGATTTTATGAAGTGCGCATCCAGTGTACGTGAAAGTGCAATATATATAATGCACTTATGGTTCATCTTTTAAATTTCATGGTTTTTTTTTTTTTTTTTAAATTTGTTTTACAAGTTCGCTTTTTTATTGTTTAGAGGTTTAGTATTTATGATTTAACTTTTGATTTAGTTTTCATGAGTTATGAACATATGCACTTTATAGTATGTCTAAAGTGCAGGGTATATATAGTGTTGCTAATTTTACTATAAAGTTACTATATTTTTCTCTAATTGCTTCAAGTTCGTTAGATCTTTTTAGATTGACGGTTCTGATTAGTTCGTAATTTTCTCTCGTGCGACTATTCTTACGAGAATGTGACCCCATATATATGATATTTAATTTATTCTGATATTATTTATCTATTTGTGTTGTGTGAATGGAACTGTTAATCTGATCTCAATGTTTTCAGAGCCATATATGCACGGGCAGGTAATTAAGATTTGATTAAGACACAAAATAATTTTCATAAATGAAGTGTTAGAGAAGTAAATTGAAAAGTATTAGTCTAGTCATCGATCATCAACAGTAATTGTGATCAATTATTAAAAGTTTAAAACCATTTTTTTAATAATATCTTCTGTGACTTAAAGAAAAAGTTAATATACATATTTGTCGTTTATGATGAGTTTCTTATATGAACTCTCATTGTCTCATATTATGTATAGTATTTGCATGGCTTGATTAATGAGCATTATATTGTATTAAACTTACGAAGTTAAAATGTTAAAAAGAAAATAGTGAACCAATATATATAAGTTTATTTGATGACCAGCTTTTAAATATTTCGTAATATATATGTAAGATATAAATTTTGAGTATTTGACCACCAAATCTGCTCAAATCTATTCAATTTGTCAAATTTAATCCGCTATGATTCAATCCATATCCACTTAAATGGATGGAATGCAGATCTACTTAATGAAAATTTGTCACAAATGGATTAGATGCGAATGTGACTTTTTCAAAATCTCTTATATCCAATTCACTAATGCTAATTTGCTACTAAAATGACAGTGGCCCTATTTAGTAAATAATCAGCCTATCAGTCAATTTTAACTTATTTGATCACTATTAGTTGTTTGGTTAATAAGCTTTTTTAACTCTAAAATACTAAAATCCAAAAGGCTACTCAAAATAGCATTTTCAATTAGCTTTTTGAGAAAAAAATTATACCAAACAGCTATCAGCTAACAGCCAACTTTTTACAATCAGCTAATGTTATTAACAAATCATATCTTCTAACCCAAACAGCCAACCCAATCAGCCAACAGTCATTTACCAAACAGGACCAGTGTGATTTATGCGTATATATATAAACCTAGTAACCACTTCTCAATCTCAATGTCCTATATATGTCAGGTCCAACCCAAATCTAAAATTAAATTTTAATATTTAATTTTTAATTTTCTACACTTAGCCTAGCGTTTTAGCAAGCTAAGGTTGCTCTTTCTCAATTCGATCACATTTATAAATTTTGACTTTTTACCTTCTTCTATCTTCAAGTAATATTTGTTATTCTTCATGATATCACAATCAAATTAAAAGCTCAATGAACATTGCTTCGAGTTAGACTTAAAATCCGCCATTCGACCCGCATTCAATTTGCCATTTACGAATTTGATTGGATTGAATCAGCACTCCTAGTGAATGCATGCAGATGCATATGAGACTTTTTAAATCAACTTTTAGCGGATTGAATGTGGATTCATCCTAAATCTGTTCTGCGCTAACGCTTAATTGAAGGTATGATATCATGCTATAGTAATCATAATTTCTCACCAAAATTCTTCACAATTTTAATGAATGGTAGAACAGCCAATTCATGATAACAAATAAATGAAAAGAGTTTTATTACCACGTCAAATGATGAATGATTTTGATCGTAAAAATTGGTCCATGTAACTTTATACTACATTATAAACACATTCAACCCATTAAACAATTCAACTTATATGTATAGTTAGTCAACCTCATAGAATCGATTTCTACTAATTGAGTAATAATACGTTCCTTACGAGTTACGAAAATCGATCACCGGCCTCCTAATATTATGTTATTGCTTTGATTTTTTTATTTAATTATTATATAGACTCTTTATTAATTGTGGTGAGCCATTTACTTTATGAGTAGTCAATACAAATTTAAAAAAAAAAAAAAACTTAGGATAACTTCGTGAATTTAAATAATACTCCGTAATAAAACTAAATAAACATGAGCAAATGGAATCTTTATTAATTCTATATTCATTGGTCTCTCAGATTGAGGTTTATGCATGAAACTTTTCCCTAATATGTCATTAGCTATGAATTTACGAGGTGTTTAATTGGAAGAACGGGATTGTGGGAGAAATATATTGTAATTTTGTGAAATAAAAAAAAGAAAAAAGAAGTAAAAATTCAAATTTCATTATATTGTTTGGCAAGCAAAAATAGAATGGTTGGCAATTGAAAATGAAAAAATGAATAAAGACTAAAATGCTCTTATATAATAATAAAATGGTAAAATCATAATTAACTGTGGAATTGCAATTCCCAACCTTCAATCAATAATGGAATAGAAATTACATGAATCAATAAAAATTATCTCTTTGGAAATTAAAGATATAACAAACTTGGAATAATTAAAGGAAAAATATGGTGACATTTTTAAAAATAATCTTGAACTTTAAAGTGCAATTAACAACAATATATGATGCAACTTTGATCACTATCTATATATAGAGTATAGAGTATATTGATTATAGAGTGCATCTATTGATAAATCCTAAGAACTAAACCCAATGGTAAACCATAAATATGAATTCCAAAACAAAAATAAAAAAACTAGACCATAAATTCTAAAATGTGAACCTTAAACGCAATGAACTTTAATTTAATTTTTGGCACGTGCAGTTAATGATATTGTTTGGTACATGCAATTTATATTATTGTCGGGTATATTTTATATTGGATACACTCAATGGTATTACTAAGTGCATTTTATGGTGTTGCTATTTGCCCTTAAAGTTTGAGTTTTATACGAAAATGTTACTGCATTTTTTCCCATCCTTACTTTAAAGCCATTAGATCTGATCTTCCCATATTGACAACTCTAATTGATGCTTAATTGAGTGGATCAATTTGCAATCGTTAGATATACTATATCTATTATAAAATTGACCTCTAAACTTCAAAAATTATAAAAGTGCACAATATATGTGTGTGTGTAATTGATTTTAAATCAAATGAAATTCTATTTGAAATGAAATTTAATTTGATATTTGAACTTGTTAAATTTTCAGTGTACGTAAAATATAAGAATAGGTAACTAGAGAGATTAGGAATTGCAGCGTGAATGACAATGTCAGTACAATAAAAGTGATGGGGAGATTTCTTATATGCTATTGGTGTAACAGAGATGATGTTCTTACTTCGATCACAACATGCAAACCACTTATATGTATTATTTCAATTTTATGGGCTTTAAGGGCTATTATGGGATATCCTATGAATGTAATATTCATACAACCACGTAAGACGACAGGAGTAAAATAGGATCAGGATGCATGTCCTGTCTGGAATTATAGATAATAATTTAGTAATATTAGGAGTAGTTTGAATAAATGTTAAGAGTTTATTATTATTATTATTATTATTATATTATTATTATTATTATTATTATTTTGTACTTAGGTGACCCTAACTTCGCTAGACTAGTCCTAAGTCCACAGGACCCTACCCTAGAGCCATTGTAGAGGTAAATTAAATCACGGAGTCGCGAAATCAGCCCACCGGTCAGACCCTAATCTTCATGTGCACACGAGATCCAATCCACACCTTCCATCATCTTGAACCACTGCAGAGGTAAATCGCGAGTCGTGCAATCAATCCACCAGTCATACCCTAGGGTTTTATTATTTGGTTCAGAGTCCGCATTTCAAGCATTATCCGAATGTAGACTTTGGGTGAAACTTATTGTATTGTGACATTAGTCAGTAAAGAATAGGGGTGGCAATTTAACCCGACCACAACAGCCAAAATCGATCCTCACCCCGACAATGCGGGTTCAGGGATTTATTTCATACAAATTCCACCTTTATTTTTAAACTATGGTGCTCTTTCTTTTTCTTTTTTTTTTTTAATAAAAACTATGGTGTTTTAATTTCAATAATTTCGAATTGCCGATGTAAGTACATCTTATAAATATGTACATTATTATACGTAAGAAAAATAAATAGTGATTTAGTACGAAACTGGAAAAATTAAAAACGGAACGGTAGAAGAATCACATCATTGCAAATAATTCGACTCCCAATCCAATGAGAACTATCTATGGCATTATTAGTTTGAGCTAGTCAGAAATGGACAACCTAAGATGGTTTACCTTTTGTGATTTTTTGTCAGCTAAAATCACAAAATGAGCTTCACCCCGTGGATATTTTCAGGTAGCCTACAAACTTTCTCGCAAATCAAAGGAACGGTAAAGAATTGAATCATATATATATCATTGCAAATAGTTCAACTCCCTATGGGAGCTGTCTATAAACCTTCTTGTTTAAGCGGATTAAATTAATTAGCTATATATGAGTAACATGTACTAGTTTATAACTTTCTTATGATTCTTTACTAACTAGGGTTATAAAATTGGCTTCACCTAAAACGATCTTTTCTGTAAATCAATGAAACCGTAGAAAAATAATATCATTGCAAACGGGTATTTTATATTTAAAAAAAATGGATAATACGGTCAAGAGGGCAACCGTGTGAGTGAAGGGCCATAGTAGGTGAGGGCTTGAGAATCACACTTCCATCCCTTGTATACTCCACAACTTTAAATTTCCCAGTTTCTTGCTCATATGATCAACCAAGAAAAAATAAAAACAAAAACAAAAATAGAAAAATAATACTGTACTCTTCATTATACTTTGATGCAAGCTTTCTCCAGGCAAGTGATGTGAGAAAACCACAAGAAAGGTGGTTTCTTCTGCTACTTAGACAACAACTAAAATTAGTTTTTCCATATTTCTTGAGGGAAACCCCTTTAACTTAATTGTTTTCTTCTTCTATCTTCTTCTTCTTGTTCATGGATTATTGTAGGGTTTGACCAGAGAGAGATTGATTTGTTTCTTGGAGTGTTGAGATTAGCAAAGTGGTTCTTAAGAAAAGGAGAGTATTAGTACAAGTGAGGTGAGAATTGAAGAGAAATGGAAGGAGAGTTGAAGGAGGAAAGCTTGCCACCAGGTTTCAGGTTTCATCCCACAGATGAAGAGCTTATAACTTTTTATCTTGTGAATAAGATCTCAGATGCTGGGTTCACTGCTAGGGCTATTGGGGATGTTGATCTAAACAAGTGTGAGCCATGGGATCTTCCAGGTAGTTTTCTTGTCTCTACAAATCTATCATCGAAAAGCTAAGATCAGACCATATCAAAACTAGGGAAATTAAAGAATTAGGGTTTTTGGTTTTGTTTAGATGTGTAATCATTAAAAAGGTGCAAAATTAAAACAACTAGGGTTTTGGTTCATGTTCATAGGATTGTTGTATTGGTATTAATGTTTTTTTTTTTTAGATGACTAATCTTAGCATTAAAAGAGTGCAAAAACATCTAGGGTTTTGGTTCATATTCATAGGATTGTTTATGGGTATTGACGTTTTGTTCTTTTTTTTTTTTTTAGATGACTAATCTTAGGATTAAAAGGGTATGGAAACATCTAGCTAGGGTTTTGGTTCATATTCATAAGATTGTTGTATTGGATGGTATTGATGTTTTGTTCTTTTTTTTTTAGACGACAAATCATATTAAAATGGTGTGGAAACATCTAGGGTTTTGGTTCATATTCATAGGATTTGTAGCTTCTTGTTCTTCCTTTTTTTTTTTTTTAATATATCTAATGAGCATAAAAGTTAAACATGAAACTTTTCATATAGATCTAGTCTTGAATCTATATATCTTTGATTTATGAAAAATTTCACAGTTGTTATCCGAATTGAAGGTCAGGTGCACTATGGGTGAAATCGGCTTTAATGATCTATTGAATCTATATATCTTTAACTATTTTGTATCAAATTTCTAGCTACAACATATATATACAAAGAAAATCTTTAAAATTTTTACTTTCATTCTTATTATTTATGGTACTCGAGATCAATTATATTCCTAAAACACTAGATCAATATAAACAATTGAAATCTCAAGTTTCTTTTCTAATTTTTTTAGATTAACTCTGATTTATTATTTTTTTCTTCAATATTCTTAGGGTTCAATTCGTGTAAAGGAACTCTAGATCAAAATTATAAATGATATAATTTTCTTGACACTTATATATGGTACCCGGAAATCCTATATATAACACTAGATCGATATGAATGAATAAAATATCTTTTTAATTAATAAATAAGTAAAATGTTACTTTTATTTTTGAGTTTTCATTATATTATTAGGTTTCAACAAATTAAGAAACTCTAGAAATGATATAATTTTTTTTTATGTAATATCTGGATTAATTATTGATTTACTAATTTGTTGGTTGTTTAGGGAAAGCTAAGATGGGAGAAAAGGAATGGTATTTCTTCAGCCTCCGGGACCGGAAATACCCAACCGGAGTGAGAACTAACCGGGCAACGAACACCGGATATTGGAAAACAACCGGCAAAGACAAAGAGATCTTCAACAGCTCAACCTCGGAGTTGGTTGGCATGAAAAAAACGTTGGTGTTTTACCGAGGAAGAGCTCCTAGAGGAGAGAAAACCAACTGGGTCATGCATGAATATCGGATCCACTCTAAATCCTCTTATAGAACAAACAAGGTACTATATATATCACTTCATTAATTTAATTTGTTGTTCTTAAGAATAGAAAAAGGGAGGTGGTTACGTTGTTAGTTGAAGAAAATAATGTTGTCTTGCTCCTCATGTTTAATTTAACTTGTGGTCTTCACCACCCTAAAATGAATGGTAGAATAGAAAAGGAAAGAAAAGAAAAGCCCTTTTTTTAGTACGTGAGGTTGATGGTCACTAGCTACCCGAGGGCATTATGGGGCAAATCTCACCTCGTAATCTTAGTCAGTAAAAGAGACAAATTATACTGTAGACTATGATTCATAAATCACTGATAAATGTTCATTTTAGTATATATATTGAAAGCTCATTTTTAATAGGTTGAAAGTTCATTTTTATGTAATATACCAAAAATAAACATTTTACAGATTAAAAATAAACCTTCAAAAAATTAAATAAACACTTAATATACTGAAAATATAATGAACTTTCAATATACTAAAAGTGAATCTTAAGCCATTAAGGTGGACCATGATCCATAGTATAATGTCATAATGATTGGGCAAAGCAGAGCCACAACAAATTAGTAATCATTATACTATAGACCACTGATAGAAGGTTAATTTTTAGCATATACGCATGTTCAATTTTAATACATATATAATTATATTTTGAAGGTTCACTTTTAATGTAGTGGGACTAGAGGTTCATTATTTGGTATATATATCGCCTAAAACTGAATTTTTAATACATTAAAAATGAACATTTTATTAATAGTCTACATTTCATGTGGAATATAATATAGTACATAGTATAATTTCCTATAAACCAGTAGACCAGCCCAAACTAAGACAGCCAAGGATCCGCTCTCAGACCAACCGTTGATCAACTTGGCTGGGTTACAGCATAAAAAGTAAATAAAAACTAAAAAAAATAACCCCTTTTGTAGGTATAATAAGATGTTGGGTTTAATTTGTTTGTTTGTATGTTTGATGCAGCAAGATGAATGGGTGGTCTGCCGTGTTTTCCAGAAGAGCGCCGGAGCCAAGAAGTATCCCTCCAACCACTCAAGGGCGGTGAATCCCTACACGCTCGAGATCGGGCCGAGCATGATGTCATCGCAGATGATCCCGCCCGACCACGGCTTCCACTTCGCCATGGCCGCGCCGCCGGGAAGAAACCCCGCCGCCGCCGCCTACATAACCCCGGCGGAAATGCAAGAATTCAACAGGGTTTTCCGCGGCGGCGCCGGCGCAACCTCCGCCGCCATCAACTTCCCCATCCACCAACCCCACCAGATGAACTACCCAATGGGGCCCCCCGGAGCCGCCGGCGCCGGAACAGGCTGCTTCACTATCTCCGGCTTGAACCTAAACCTCGGCGGCTCTGGCGGCTCGGCTTCGTCTCAAGCCGTTCTCCGACCAATGCCGCCGCCGCCTACGCCGCCGACCGCGATGGCTCAGGCGGATGTGCTGACCAGCTGTGAAGCCGCCGGGTACGTGGCGGGTGACATGGGCAATCCGGCTAATAGGTATATGGGGATGGATCAGTGTGCTGATTTGGATAACTATTGGCCCACATATTGATCATATGATCATCAAACATAAGACAAATCAAAAACTCTGCAAGTGTATTCAAATATAATTAATGTAGGACAGTAAGAACATATAGTATTAGGCGCGCTACTACTGCTACTACTGGATAGTGTTTTCAGTTCGTTGTACGTGCAGTGTTAAACAATCAAGTTGTTAGGATTATGGGCTTTAATTTGTGGGAGATGACTTAATAAGTATACAAAGAGTAGCATAAATTTGCTTGTTTATTGCCATCATATCAATATTTCTTTGTACGTTTTAAGTCATCTCATCTGTTTGAAAAAAGTATGCATAGCAGGTGGTGATGGTGGCAATAGTGATAGTGATGGTATTAGTACGGTGTCGGTGATAGCTGGTGGTGGTGTTGGTAGCGGTGGCAGTGGTGGTGGTGATGCGGTAGTAGTTGACTAGAATGGATATTTTTTTTAACTTCATTTTTCTAAAAAATGAGGTTTAGAAGTTATTTTTCTAAATCTAAAAGGACCCTAAATTAGAAAATTTATAAACATTTATAAAACCTGTATAAACACATACACATAGTTAGAAACTACATTAACCTATACAAAATTTAAAATTCAAATTCTTAAATGTGAATTTATAAATAAGGTAATATGAAATATAATTAAGGAAATGAAATTATAAAATAAATTAACTAAATATATATTCATAAATATTTAGAAATATAATCTACTTAAATATATACATATACTTAGCTTATGCACTATATTAATCATGCAAAATTAAAATATTAATTTTTAAATGTAATTATCTTAATTATAAATTTAGCAATATATATAAATTATAATTAAGAAAATTATATTATAAAATTTTCCTAAATACATATTAATAAATATTATGTGCAAATACAAAACATTATACAATCATATAATGAAATACGTCTAATTAGTATCTATATCTACTCATACCAAATTTAGCATTTACATATTTTGATTTCTAAATATAATTCCCATAATTATTATTTATATTGTTGCGAATTATGATATATCTGAAATATAATTAGGAATAAATCAATTTAATTATATAAGTATTGTTTATAAACTTATCTAAATATGTACTTGATTAAGGACTATATTAAATATATAAAATTTTATATTAATATTCATACTTAATCAAGTATGTGAAAGTATAACTATATTATTATATTATGTAGGAATAAGGTTCAAATTGGCCACTGAACGAAACCTAAAAGTGCAATTAGGCCACTGAACGAAAAAAATGTGTAATTAGATCACTGAACACTCCAAATGCATGCAATTTCACCTGATAGCAGGTTACCTTCCATTTCATCAGGTTGTCTGCTTACCTGGATGATGATGTGGCAATTTAAAATATTTTTTAATAATAAATAAAAAAATTAAAAATTAAAAATATTATTTTTTAAATATTTTAATATTTTAAAATTAATATTTTAATATTTTTAATTAATTTTTATTTTTAAAGTTTATTATTTAATAAATATTAAAAATAAAAATAAAAAATAAAAATATTAATTTTTTAATATTTTTAAAATTTTTAATATTAATATTTTTTAATATTAATTTTTTAATATTTTCAATTAATTTTTAATTTTTAATTTTAAAGTTTATTATTAAAAAAATATTTTAAAATGTCAATTCACCATCCATGTAAGCAGGCAACCTGATGAAATGGAAGGTAACCTGCTATCAGGTGAAATTACATGCATTTGGAGTGTTCAGTGGCCTAATTGCACATTTTTTTCGTTCAGTGGCCTAATTGCACTTTCAAGTTTCGTTCAGTGGCCAATTTGAACCTTATTCCTATTATGTATTTTCACTTTTTTTTTTAATTTTTTTTATAAATTGATGATAACATAATTTTTTTGTGCATTGCATAGGTAAATCACTAGTTTCATTAAAATATTATTGAATTTTTCCTTCAACAATAGATAAATCATGAATAATTTGGTCATAACTCATAAATACATATTGTTTTAAGTTATTTTACATAGATGAATTAGTTCACCGACCAATTTTATAAAACATTAATAATTTAATCAAATTATTTCACGACATACAGCCCTAAATCTGTTAACTTGTAGTAGCTAGTAACAACGTAACCATACTACATGCTAGATTGCTAGTATAGCTTGTAACAAACTCTTGCGCCAACCCATGTTAAATGTCAAAGGTAATAAGGGAAATAAATGCTTTCAAATTATATGTGTATTAATTTGGTTGACTAGGTATAGGTGTTGAACAAATATATGTCAATTGACATTTATTTGGTAACATAGTTAGCTTATGAGTCAATTTTGATCACTATTAACTGTTTGACTTAGTTATTAATATGAGTGTTTGATTAATTAATTTTTTGTAACAATTTATTGCTCCAAAACGTTAAAATTAAAAATAAAAAAAAAACAAAACTATTCAAAGCAGCTTTTTCGATAAGCTTTTTGAGAAAATCATTTTGCATGTTATTCGCTATCAGCTAACAGTTAATTTACCAAACATTTTTTTACAATCAGTTAATGCTATCAGCTAGTCAAACTCACTAACTCAATCAACTAACAACTATTTACCAAACACCCCCATAGTAATTTATTCTTGACCCCACTTCAATAGGGATATAAGTCGGGAGTCCGGGGACCAAATTCAGAGAACGGATACAAAGATACAAATTTATATTCCATTCCTGGGATGAGGATATCTCTCTGATCCCCGCCTAAGTGATAAGTTTTATTTATCATATTTGAATATTATAGAAAGAGAGAGAGAGAATTTATAATTTTGTTTAATAATAACGTATACAGTTTTCATAAAACTTATGTTTACAAAACAATAATACATACGTGCGCACGCACACACATACCCATGTCTCCGTGTGTGTGCGCGCGCATGTGTGCATGTGTGTAATACTAATGTAACATCCACATACATGTACATGTATATATATACAAATAATATATGTATTATTATATTATATACACATATGATTTAATATTCACAAATATTTAATTAAAATATAAGCTACAATTAAATTAAAGACTTAATACAATTAAGCTACAAGTAAAATAAAGGTTTGTGTGCATGTGTAATTTATGAAAAATTAAAAGACTTAATACAGTAGACTAATATGTGAATTTGATAGTTTAAATTAATAATTTAATATTTAATTTTTTTTACTTAAATATTAAAAACTGTATTAAACTACTAGTTTGCTTATAAGGTTGACTGAGATTGGGAATTCTCCATCCCAGTAAAATTCCCGTTGTGTAAGTTGCAAGGTGGGGTCACAGGGATGGAGAATATAGTCCTTACCCCCACCTCTGTCCCGTTGTTATCCCTAACTAAAAATATACTCTATCGTCTATCAAAACTAAAAACGGTGCAAGAATGCATACTCCAACATTATCTTCCCACAAAAAGGTCTATCATGAACCTAAGTTCGTCATCATATCATCTTATCCTCTTTTGTACAATAAATGCATCTTTGCTAGTGTATCACTCTTGAAATATTATAAAAATTTCGAAGATAAGATCAACAAACGAAAAAATACCACAAAAATCATCCTTATATTATCTTAACTAACTGTGCAATAGAAATACAAAGTAAATATAAGTACAGTAGTAGAGTCTAACTAGAACACCAATAATATAATCCTAACACAACTAGTAAACGTATTCGTTATTTTTATTTCTTCAAAATCTCATTAAAAAAAAAAACAAGAATTTTTAGTAGCATCCTAAATATCTTTACTTTGTGGTGGTTTTGTAAGGTTTGACGCATACATACAGCCACAAATGTAGTTGAAAATCGCTGTCCGACCCGTTACGATCAAAGTCGATGCAAAACCAAAGTTATTCTTCAAAACGGCACCGTATTTCCATAAGCGCACCGTCTTCGGCCTTCTTAGTTCTTACGCGTCTGCGCCTCCACTATTTTCAGTATGCTTCTACGTTCCCTGCATTCAATTTCAACGAAATTCTGAGAGATTTTGATCAGGCTTGAATTCCTCTTCCTCATTTTTCCCAACTTGATTACACTTTGTTGCATATTCTTTGCTTTTTTTGATTGCATGATCCGTGGAAATAGTCGAGATAATTTTGATCAGTTTTTCATGCAATTCATACGTTCCTTTTATATTTTGGTTGTATATTTTTACATGATCAGTGAAATTTGAGCTGTGATAGTGTTTGTGTACTTTAGGTCTTGAAATGCAACCGATATTTTGCTAAGAAATGGTGATCAAGCTTGCGTTATGATGTTACTGATCATTTATGTGAAGGAGAAAGTGAATTTAAAAAAATTAAATATCACTTAGTAAATCCTGTCAGCTAATGGGCACTGTACAGTATATGTAAATTTCTAATAGAGATTTTCAATTTCTACTGCTTGGAGTTTGTGTTGGAGAAAACAGAGTTTGATACTGTGATACCAATAAAAAATTTACAATAAGATTAATGGTATTATCAGGGAAACCATGGATGCCACTATGTGCCAGTGCCAGCAAGTCTTTACTACTTCTAAATGATTTGGTTTTCTGTAATTTTAGTTCAAAACGCTCGTTCATGAAATCTTGAATAGTGAAATCCTCCACCTTTGGTTTGAGTTTTCATTTCATGCCATCTATGGAAGCACCGAAGCAGTGAATCTGTCAGTTATAATTCAATGAATCTTGTCAATTCAATTGCAAATGCTTTTCTAATGTTATTACTTCAGGTCTGCAGACTGCATAGATACAGTGTCTCATATCTTCAACAATACTTTTTTTCACTTGACTAGTTTCTAAGATGTTTTCTTTTTGAGCTTTTTCATGATCACTAAAAAAATTGTCTTATTTTCTTTTTCTTTAATAAAGAAAATAATTTAATTGAGAGTTCACCAAGTGGTAAATAGTAACATTATTAAACCTTTTTTCTTAGATATAATTTGTATAGTTCTGTAGAAAACATGCCTTATATGGTAGTAACTTGAATATCCTTTTGTGTGATGTGTTTCTCCATTTTGTACCAGAAATAGGTTTTGTCACCTGCCTTTGACACATGGGGTGGGAAAGCATCTACAGGAGACGCCTTAAAGTTTTTGCTTTAGCTATTTTTATCTACCTGGATTACAAGGTAAATTTTTGTTATTGGAGATTGGTGGATTGAGATGATAGATTCAGTTTTTGAGGGAGAACCCATGCACATGCTTACACTCACGGTTTTAATATTTCTGTCTTTCATAACCAAAACTGAGGAAATGTTTCTTCTTTTTTATGTTTTTGTTTTACTGAAGGCATTACAGAAGAGAGAAAAGTGGACAAGCAAGTTGAAGATAGCTGCTCTATGGCAAAAAGCTCATGAGCGGAATGCAAAACGTGTCCTCAATTTGATGATAGAGTTAGAAGGTCTATGGGTGAAATTTGGACAATACCTATCCACTCGCGCCGATGTGCTTCCAGAAGCCTATATATACCAGTTAAAACAGTTACAGGACTCTCTTCCTCCCCGCCCTTTAGAAGAGGTTATAGTTCCCTCATAATCTGATCTTTGAACCATGCCTGCACGTGAAAAGAAAGAAAAAAAAATCACTATACAAATTAGAGACCAGAACTATATTTTTTATCTGTAACCTTTAGATATTGACAATATATGCTTCATAATGAGTGTACTTAATAGTTTACTGATTTTCCACTGCTTGTGTGGGCCCTTGTCTATTCATGCCTTGGGTAGGCGTGAATTTTTTTGAATATGCAGGCTGACTAAATGTGTTTGAGCAGAGTAGTACTTTTGCAACTTAATACAGCTCTTTGCTTTGCTGCTAATACTGCATACCTTTTTCACAGTCATGCACCTTTGGAAGTCCAATTAATTGTCTGTGTAAATTGTTTAACCAATTTTTGAACAAATGATGATTGCATGACCATTAACTTGATGATTTTTGTTTTCGCACAGGTTTGCGAAACTATACAGAATGAGTTGGGAAAATCCATGGATGATCTATTCATAAATTTTGATAGAGTTCCTCTGGCAACAGCTTCGGTAAGTTCCTAGGTTATATCCAGGCATAAAACAATAAACAAAGAACTAGGGAATCTGTTGGATCTGGGTCGTATATAGATGCATTGTTGCCCCTGATGCCTGAAATGTTGTGAGCTCTTGAAGTACTTCCTCCAAGAAATATTCCAAAACCAACATTTTGGTTGAACCACAGCCATCTATTTTTCAATACATTTTTCTATACATGGATTGAAGGTTAGAAATTACTGTTTCAATAATTTGAGGCTGTGGTTGCCATAATGGAAAGAGTGGTGATGTTGTATTTAGTTGAAAAAAATGTTTTCTTTATTGAGTATTTGGCTGTTGCAGTGCAATTTTGATGAAAACAATTATTGTTTCTTATATAAAATGGTTTGAATTGTAGAGCAGGATCTTCCATAGGGATAGAGTCCATAGTTTGCTTGATATTAGCTTTTTATATTAATCTCTAGTAAACAAAGGAAAAGATTAGGTACACTGTGTGGAAAGTTCCTTCATGTTCTGTTATCCTCACTGCTTATTCCACCTCCATGCAGATAGCGCAAGTTCATCGTGCAACTTTGAGTGATGGACAGGAAGTTGTTGTCAAGGTTCAGCATGATGGTGTAAACAAAATAATATTGGAGGTTCTTATTGTTCGCTTATTATTGGTTTTTATTTTATACTTTTGTGTTAAAATGCTTTGTTGTAGAAATGATAGTACTTGGATCCTGTACGGTCATTAGTAGTGTTGCTTCTTGTGCAGGATCTGAAGAATGCGAAGTCAATAGTTGATTGGATAGCATGGGCAGAACCACAGTATAACTTCAATCCTATGATAGATGAGTGGTGCAAAGAAGCACCAAAGGAACTAGACTTTAATCATGAGGCAGGTGTGCTATAAATTACAGCGTTGTTCTGAAATTGGTTATCTGATATCTAATACCTTTTGTGTTTTTTTCTAGAAAATACTCGCAAGGTCTCAAGGAACCTAGGCTGCAGAAAGAGATCTAATCATGATGAGCCTTCTAATCTTGTTGATGTATTAATTCCTGAAGTTATTCAGGTACCTTATTATAAGCTTCCAATGAAAGCTGAGTGATTCTGCAATTCTTTTTCGAGAACTTAAGTAGCTCTTTACTATTTTAATGCCGGCATGAGCATGGTGGAGACTGGAGAGAAACATTGCATGAATAGCAATATCAGTTCATGACTCATATGCAGTGACTGCATTGTTGAAACGTAGCTGTTACTTATGGCATTAGAATGGCTATTTTTAAATTGATTTTAGGAAGGTTGGCTAACTTCCTTAACCCAAATATAGGAATCATAGAAATCGATATTAGCAGTTTCCTTGCCAATACTTATGTACACACTCTCCTATCAATGATATATAGGCAGTACAAAGCTAATTTTTAGGTGGTTGGATGTTGATAAGAGTAAAGAGACAGGATGAATTTGAATCAAGAAATCTAGGAGATTATGATATTATAAAGTAAAACCAAAGGAAAGAAAACGAGGGAATTCTAAGAATATCTCTCCAACAAGAATAAATTCTTGCCCACAGCTACTTAGAGCTAATTGTTCCAATTCTACTGGATGCCCTCTCTTCTAAGAGATGGTCCCTATTTATAATCTATTATCCATATACTCCGTATAAAATAAGTTAGGAGCATCAATTACTGATTACATAATTAGTCAATCCCTAATTATACGCTCCATAAAATAAGCAAGGATTTACCTAATCAGTCAATCCCTTATTCTATGCTTACACTAGAATGATTATTTGATTACTTTCCTAGTTTCCTTTCCTGCCTGATTTGTATCAGATGTTCAGGTGGCAAGACACTAATATTTAGGTGTTAATAATTTTGATCTGTAGTGTTTTCAAGTATTATCTGAACATACTTGATAGGGGTTCACACAGCTATATGCACCATACTGCTAGTAGTTGCTTTCTTAATTCAGTTGCCTTGTCTTTTATGAATCCCAAAGATTGTAGGCTTTCAGTTTTACTCTGACGTCTCCTGTAATCTAATTTAATATAAATTCCTCTTAAAATTGTAATTTTTATACATGCAATTGTATGTGTATCAGAATATGTAGTTTAGTATACTCCATATCCCGAAGTGTATGCCACTTTTGCTGTTTAGGCAGAGTTCTAGAGTATAATTGGGATGGACTAAAAAGGAAAGTAAGATATGTAAAATGGAACATAGTAATATTTAATCTTCCAGATGCCGGTGGCTGGTGTGGTTTTTAAGGATTGTTGACTTTGCTGGGTTTGCTCAAAATGACTTGGGTTTGATTCTTGCTACCAGTAGTCCCCCTTGGTGGGCAATTTATAAATTTTATTACAAGTCCTCTTTGTGGCTAGTGGTATGTCCTAACCCTAGACCAAGGTAGCCTCCCCTTTCCTAATTTTATGTACCAAAAAGAATAATAAATAAACTTGCCAACCCACTGCTTCATGATTTCTAATAAATGGATTAGAGTAATTTATAGACTTCACTTATCCTCAAAAGACCACAAGATATGTCATTCCATGGGCCATGTGAAGAGATTGACCAGAGATTGGTATGAAAATTATTTGATATATTATTACTAGACTAAATATGAAAGCAGAAGCTTGTCTGGCCAGATATTCAGTCAAAGCGGGGTGTTATTTGCTTGTGATTTTACTTTACTGCCTACTCTCCTCTTCTATTATCATTTTATTTGATCAAGTAATGAGCACTCAACCCAACTCTTGCATGATTTCATCTTTTACACTGCATATAACTTCTTTTCTTTTAATTTGTTGTTTGTTTGCTCACCATTCCACAAAGGCAGTCAACTGAAAAGGTTCTCATACTAGAGTACATGGATGGTGTTCGTTTAAATGATTCTGAAGCACTCCAGGCTTTGGGTGTTGATAAACAAAAACTCGTTGAAGGAATTACACGTGCATATGCACACCAAATTTATGTGGACGGCTTCTTCAATGGTGACCCACATCCTGGTGTGTTTCCTTCTCTCTCTTCCTCTGTCCTCTCCCTAACTCTATGCAAATGTATGTGTACCATTATTGATTCATAAGACGCAAAATGAGTATCTTTTACTTTAACTTCTGACTCTTTTGTTATTTGTATTTGACTATTAAAATTAGGTAATTTTCTTGTAAGCAAGGAACATCCACATCGTCCAATTTTGCTTGATTTTGGGCTCACAAAGTTGCTGTCAAACTCTACAAAACAAGCTCTTGCAAAAATGTTTTTGGCTTCAGCTGAGGTTTGTCGTTCTTTGAATATAATCCTGACTGCATTAATGCCTTAATGATCTTCAAATTGAAATTTCCCTTAGGTAGACTCTAATGTGATAACTGCTCACTTTGTGATAATATGCCAAGTTCATATACAGAACCTTTCTGTTAGAATCTAAGATTGGGTCAAACTGGGATGTAATGCACATGGGCCAAACCAAACTAAAGGATTGAATCTAATCAATTAGCTAGTTTAACCCAAACCTTATAAACCCAAATGTTTTTCAATGTGGGATTCTTAACACTCCCCCTCAAATGGACAACTAGGCTATTTTGAATATAATTGTTTGACCACTTACAATTGGATTGGACCCTCCCCTGAAATGGAAGCTTTGGATGCCACGGTGCCACCAATACCATGGACAAACAACCTAGTGAACTCTGGACCAAGCAAGCTTGCTACAAAAACTTGGCGTCATAAAGTGGACTGAACAAGCTTTGATACCATGTTATAATCTAAGATTGGGCTGAGGTTGCTGAACTAGGCTTTCATACTAAAAGATTGAATCAATTAGCTAGTTTAACCCATGGCCTTATAAACCTTTTCTCTATTTTTTCAATGTGGGACTCTTAACACTTTCAAACTAATGCTTATGCAGCTGTACTCACAATTGAGTCCATTTAGCAATGGAAGAACAGATTGATAATTCCCATGCATTTTTTGTGTGGTGGATTGGTTGTGATGAACTTTATGGACAGAAATGATTTTGATGGAATAACTTTATCACAAATGTGTATCTTCTTTCTTTTGTTCATCATCTCTATATTCCTCATTCTCTATTAATAAAATTGTTCTTTCCTACCCAAAGAATAAATTATAGGATATAATGAGCTTCAAGATAAATTTTTGTGAGAATCTGCTATGCTCATGCAATACTTTCATATCAATTAATTGATGATCAAATGAGGTGTTAGGAACCAGTCATGCAACCACTACCATAATTGCACCCTTGTGATAGCATCAAGAAAAATATAATATCACTTGCCACAATCTGGGAACTGCTAGCCTGATGTATACTCATCACATTGTTATGCTCTGTATTTTTTATGAACTTTAACCTCACAACAAAATTTCAGTATCCCAAGTAACCAAGTTTGTATATGTTTTTAGTTGATATTATCTTAATTACTTGTTGCACACACTTTGTCAGCCAATAATTTCTAACAGTTTCTAGTTTGCTAGATAGGCACTGAATCTACTTCCATCTTTCAGGGCGATCATGTGGCCCTGCTGTCTGCCTTCGCAGAAATGGGACTTAAGTTCCGCCTTGACATTCCAGAGCAGGCTATGGAGATAACAACTGTTTTCTTTCGCTCTTCAACACCTGCAGCTGAAGCTGTTGTGAGTATTATATCCTTATAATAATGTCCAACTAATTATAGTTTACTGATTGACCCATCTGAATTCTGATGAAGGAAAACATGAAATCATTGACTGAGCAAAGGGAAAAAAATATCAAGGTCATACAAGAAAAGATGAAATTAAACCAAAAAGAAGTGAAACGTTTTAATCCGGTAAGTGAAGTCATTTTGCTCTTAGTGGCCTTAAACTGGTAATATCTATCAGAAAATAAACTTAGACTCGATCAATATTTTTTATCCCCAGGTTGATGCATTTCCTGGTGATATAGTGATATTTGGCAGGGTCCTTAATCTGCTTCGGGGTATGTAATATACCTTCCTGGAAGATTCTGTCTTTAGACAAAATTCTTGATTTGTAATGCTCATTTAGTATTTGGCTTGGTTTCAGGACTTTCGGCAACAATGAATGTCCGTATAGTTTATATTGACATCATGAGACCATTTGCTGAATCTGTATTGAAATGGTAAGTCTGTTGTGTGCTTGTGCTTTTGGCTTTTCATTTGGTGCTTCTCTCATTTTTTGCTGTAAACAAATTTGTATCAGCAACTTAAATAAAGGGCCAATGGTCAATTCTCAGTGGATTTATAATACCCCTATCCATTCTGATGTTGAGGCTAAACTGAGGCAGCTCTTAGTCGAGCTTGGAACTGCTGACAAAGTACTTGGGATTCAGGTATGTGTTAATGGTTGCCTTATAATGTGGTATTTCTCAAAGTTTCATGATGATGTAGATCTCTCTATATTTTCTTTCAAATAAGATATGGAGTATATTTAAAAGCAGAGGATACACAATGGTGAAGATACTTTTCTAAATAGAGGGCAGAATTGAAGATGATTTTATTCTTGGTTATTGCTAATAAATGTATTCTTGTTTTTGTGATGTCTCTGAAGGTTTGTGCCTACAAAGATGGAAATGTGATCATCGATACTGCTGCTGGCATGCTTGGAAGATATGATCCAAGGCCAGTTCAACCTGATAGCTTATTTTCTGTATTTTCAGTAACAAAGGGAATCACAGCAGGAATGCTACATTGGCTGGTTGATAAAGGGTAAGCTTTAAATGGGTTTTCATTAACATGTGTTGATAGAATATTCAACAGTAGGCTGTAGGCCTTTACCATTGCCTCATTTTTACTTCTTTTAGGGAGAAGGCAGCCAGTTGAATGGTTCTGTTAAATAATTTATTCCCTATCTCACTATTTCAAATGCTTTGATTATGACCTGGCTAGTTATATTGTATAGAATCATTTGGTACTTCCAATGGAGGACTAGGGATTGGGTCTCCATAGCTCCATCTGTAGTTTGTGGAGAAAGAGCTTTTCATTAGGAATTTAGCGCGAGTTATATTGCATAGATCTGTAGCTTAGATGTGCATGAGTGCAAGGTTCTAAGTACTGTGCACCCTACAGTCCAGGACTTAAACATGCAGCTCTAAGTTTTCATTTATGGTGTCCTTGGCTCTTACATAATCTAACTTGTGTTAAATGTTGTGCAATCAGAGGATGGTAATTATCTAATAAAGGTACCATCTTTTGAATGTTGAATAGCCCTAACCCTAGATCTAGTCATAGTAGGCTTGTCCGAATGCTTGTATATAAATATAAGGACTTTGTACAGTGTTTGATTCATAACCGTAAAAACTTTGTTGTTGCACACCATCAATTAGAAAGGTTTGCCACAAAAATCCTATACATATTATCCTCAGTATCAAGAAGCTCAATTGCTAGCTAGTAGCTGGAAGACCTTTTTCCTGCGCAACATTAAGAGTTTGACCTTCCTGTTTCTATAATATCCTTCCTCTTTCTTCAGTGGTAACCTATCATAAGCATTTCATAAATATTGAATACCACATGTTTCTTCTCTTCATTAGCTTTGATTTCTGTGAAGAGTCCCACATTGAAAAAATAAGAGAGAATATATGAGTTTATAAGGCCATGGGTTAGACTAGTTACTTGATTGTATTCAATCTTTTAGTGTGATTTGGCCCATGTGCATTATAGCCCAGCTGAGTGACCTTGGCCCAATCTTAGATTATATCAATTTCCAAGGTTTGCTACCTTGTTTCTCTTTGCCTATGTTCCTTTAAATGCCTTACTGAGAGGAACCAACAACCAAGATGTAATGAAACTCTTACACATAACAGTGACATAAATCCAGTTATTGCCAACTTTGCAATAATATATTATGATACAATACATAACAGTAAAGTAACTGCTTTTTTCTTGAAGTTTCAAAATATCAAATAGGAACTTGTGACAGACAAAAAGCCAACTGGCAAGAGGTCTTTGGTACTGAAAATACAAACCTAAGTTGGAGACTGCATTTAACTTTTGCCTCACATGCATACCCTTCGGATTATTAGCACTTGGAATTAACCCAATATATTAATCAATTGTCGCCATCTATCTTCTGTAATAACCATTCAAAATATGTCATCTAGCAGAAAACTAAGGCTTGATGAGAATGTTGCAAACATTTGGCCGGAATTTGGATCAAATGGGAAAGATCAAATAAAGGTTGACATTTGTCTCTCTTAAGTTTCTTCTTTTCCTTTATGTTGTTCATATCCTCTTTACTTAGTCTCTTTGGCTGGCTAGATATAAATTTACAATTTAATTCCATTGAGAAATATAAGCATGATGTCAGAGTAAATAACTGGATAGCCAGTAGAGTTCCTACGTTTTTTCTCTTAGCAACTAAATCAGTTGCTCATGGATGTTATGTCTCTCTGTGCCAGGTTCACCATGTGCTTAACCATACATCTGGTCTGCATAATGCCCTTGCTGACCTGAGTCGAGAAAACCCGTTATTAATGTGTGATTGGGATGAATGTTTGAACCGCATTGCCATGACTACCCCGGAGACTGAGCCTAGTCACAAGCAACTATACCATTATTTGTCTTTTGGCTGGTTATGTGGTGGCATAATCGAGGTATTAGCACATAGTTCTGTACCATTACTTCATCCTTTTATTTCGTTATAATAATTGTTTTTTCTGCTTACATTATTTGTTTTTGAGAGAACCAGAAGAATTATTTTTTAATGTTCCTTAATACAGTTTGGCATGAGAAATAAGAGGGGTTGAAGAAAGGGAAGTAAATGATAACGGTTCAAGCTAACTCCCTCTTTGGTTAGGAAGTCAAACATGATGGGAATGTAATGTAAACAACCATCTTAAATCTGATGAGAACTTGTTGGGGTGGTTTCTTCATTTCATGTTGTTCACTTGTTTGGCTTCTCTACTAAACAAGTGAACAACAATCTTTGTATCAAAGATAACCTTGGTTTGAAGCTCAAAGCGTCAATGTACTATTTCAAGTGCTTGGCTACATAAGAATCAAATTCTTTGGGTTGAACTAGTTTTGCCATCCCCTGTTGAGTAAACAAAGATCTCCATTCTCGCCTCTATAGAAATAGTTGAAGTTCTGATTTTTGTTTCAAAATCATAATCCTAGCAATGTCCAAAGTTCAAATTGTCCGGCTAACTAGCAAATTTAGTTACCATTGTTCAACTCCAAGTTTAATTTTGCAAAGAGAAACTTTTAAGTAATTCACAAATGGCTTATCTTTTTGATGTGATTTCAGAAGTATGAAATTTTGCAGTCTACATTCTTGACTCAACATTTATAATTATCTCAATCATCAACCCTATTTAACAGCGTGCATCTGGAAAAAAATTTCAAGACTTTCTTGAAGAAGCATTTATCCATCCTCTTAAGATTGAAGGGGAGCTGTATGTTGGAATTCCTCCAGGCATGGTTCAAACTTCCTAATACTTCTTTATTTACTTAGTTTTAATGTTGATGGACATGCATGCCAGATTTCATTACAACTGATCACTTTCATAGTTTCATTAAATAATATTATTATCTTTAAGCATATACTAATGATAATGAATATCGAATGTGTTCTAGTTAATAACTTCTCCGAGACAAATGTTGCTCTGCCAATAAAGTATAGCTTTTGAGAATGCAAACTTCTATGTGGAGAGTACCTTATTCTAGCTTTGTTATGGCAGTAGTGAAATATGACTAATTTCCTAAATTTATTCAGAATATTCTTATTGTCTTTAATTTTAATGAAACAAAGATGCATTGCTGCTGCAAAGTATTCCACTGTAATTTCCAGAAATTCAACTATACCTTCTGTAAATCTTTTGGGAGAATGGAATTGGCATTAATTGATGGGTTCTTGTGTGTTATGTGCCCTTGGCATAGCATGATGAATTTTAAGTTCTAAAGTAAAATGTAAATAACTAAATATTACTTACATATTTAGAAGTGCAGCTTGTGAGAATTCTTGAAGCTACAGTAAATTATTTTTGAAATTATATTAAACATGCTTGAAGTTGTTGACCTTGCCAACTGTTAATTGGTTTGATTAGCTTTCTGCAATTCTTTCTTTCTCAAATGTTTAATTTTGTTGCTTTAACAATATCTGACTGCAATCAACAAATTCTCTACTGTAGGTGTTGAATCTCGAGTTGCATCACTTACGGTAGATATGGATGATCTCACCCAGCTTTCAGCAATGAGCACCCGTTCCGACCTGCCCTCGAGTTTCCAGCCACAGAACATTGCCCAGTCTGCAGTTACCCTTCCTATCATGTTTAATGCACTCAATACTCGACGTGCCATTATACCTGCTGCCAATGGACATTGCTCAGCTCGTGCACTTGCTCGCTACTATGCAGCACTTGTTGATGGTGGTAAGATTCCCCCACCATCGTCTTCTTCCATGCCACCACTGGGAAGCCACCGACACATTCCTAAATTCCCTTCTCCGAAGACCCCCAAAAAGAAACTATTAGCTAGATGGAGGAAGGCTAATTCAGAAAGTAATGATAGCTCTGATAGTGATGATGATGGTTCTAGCAGAAATGCTAGTAGTAACGAGTACATATTGGTTGTCAATGATGACACTTCAACTGACAGCCACGATGCCAAACTTTTCAATAACCCAAAAATCCACGAAGCTTTCTTGGGCGTTGGAGAGTATGAGAAGCTGGCCTATCCAGATGGGCAGTTTGGGCTCGGTTTCAAAAGGATACACTCAAAGGACTCCGGCCTTATAGGCTTTGGTCATTCCGGCATGGGTGGATCCACAGGCTTTTGCGACATGAAGAATAGGTTTGCTATTGCAATAACACTAAACAAGTTGTCGTTTGGGGGCGTGACTGCAAAAATAATTCAGCTGGTTTGCTCGGAACTTAATATACCAGTGCCAGAGGAGATCTCCATGAAATTGGATAGTGAATCTAGTAATTTAGCTCAGCCCATTATAAACTGATATTAAGCTCCCATCTCATTTTTGTTAGTCAGATACCAACAGTATTAATATTTATTACTTAGTTGTAGTAATATAGCTAAATCTCAAATACTGGCAACGATTTTGAGGTGTAAAATGGTATTTACATATGAAGGTTCTTATATTCACAAAGTGGGGTTTATTCCGGACATACCCTCATCAGGTAGTGGTCACGGGTTTACCTTGTCACAAAAAAAAATATGGTACTCTGTATTTACATATGAAGTGTCTAATGTTCGTACATTCATCACACTTTTACCACTCCAGTGGTTAAATATTATACCAGAACCAGATATACTATTGTCTTGTAGAATATTGTATTATTGATGAATTCTTCTATCGACTGTAATAAGTAGTGATCGCAGTTGTGATGAACATACTATTGTCTTGTAGAATATTGTATTATTGATGAATTCTTCTATCGACTGTAATAAGTAGTGATCGCAGTTGTGATGAACATTTCTTGCCGTGCAATAGTAAAAAACATTCTTTGATATTTGAGATTAGATTATTGCAATGACAAATTTCCTGTGATTATGGCTATATTATTACCTTGGCCAAAACCAAATTCGAAAAATGGGGCAGTGCGCTCACGATTTGTACGAGTAATAATTATCTTGTTTTATCCTTAATTTAAAATTGCTGATCATGGGATGCGATTTTATTTTTTTTGTACAATATTAAACATAATGGAGTAATTTGACTAATTTCATTTGAGTGTGAGAATATTGTAAGTAATACGTTTGTCGCTAATTAAATTTATTTTTTTTTCATTGCCAGAATTTAATAATAAAAAAAAGTTAGAAAAATGAGAATCACAGTTCAAACTTGGGTTGTTGTACGGGGGAAGGACATGCAAATCAAGTATGTACCTAGCTACTAGAAGCAACTTCTTTAGTATGAGCTTAGCAGAGATTATTATTGTGGTTGGAATGGCAGGTAAGATTAACATCATCTAGTTTCAAAAGCATGTCATTGATCTTTGTTATACAAGAACACTTGTAATTCTCTTGATCATTGACAAAAATGTACCATTCTTTTTTCTTTATTATACTCCGTATAAAGACTAGACTAGACTAGTAATATCTGTAATACTTGAAGACTCTGAATCAGAAACTATTGTTAACTAGACTGTAGATTGCTATGGTTGAAAATTAAAATAGTGCTATATGAAACCATTTAACAAATTGGAGTACCTTTCTTGATATCTCTGTGCATTACTAAATAAATGTTCACATAGTACAAAGCAAATATTCATATCATATCATATGACTTTCTGACAAACCTGATGAAAGATTGCACATGCATGATATGATGTCAATCCCATTCAAAACTTCCTTCCCTTCCATCTGTTCTTGTCCTGTGTATGGTTGGACTTTGTGGTGTAGCCATGCTTGAGAGGGACCAGTGGCTTAATGTATGACAGCCCAGGGGAATGTCGTTTCTCTTTTGGAAGTGGTCGTAGCTCCGGCAACCAGTAAGCTACAAACTTCCCTTCTGGGTCATAGTTTTGTGCCTAAAAAACACCCACTCCTCAATTATGAATAACAACACATGATGACCAAATTATACAATTATAGCCTCTGACTCAAGCTCTGATTGTAATCTTTTCATTTTTCTTTTAACTGAATGAAAATGAGTACTAAGCTTTATGCAGTAGATTTTTAACTCACATCAAATAACTCTTCCACAGATTACGGGGATACTCACAAACCTTATTATATTCATACGCATGGTCACATTGAAGAGTGTAACATGATTGGTGACTAGTATGCAACAATTCTAGTATTGATATGTATATAATATAAAACAGACAATCTCGGGTAATCTATGGGGAAAATGACATTTCAACACACACAAAAAGTTGCTAAGGCTTTTTAAGCACACTTACTTGCTTAGGAATACTAAAATAACGATCCTCTCTTGGGTCATTGCCAACACCTGTATGGGGAAGAACAAATACAACACAATTGAATTACAATTACAAGCCAATCCTAGGGAGGAAGAAAATATATACTTTAGCATAGAAGACAATGTTGGCTAGGGCAAGCATAATGTTATGGTGCACTGAAGAAGGTTAAGGATTACCACTCAAGATTCAAGAACATCATTCATAAAAGAACTATGTCCCATGTAGGGTAAAAAGAATTAATCACCTGCCCCGTAAGTCCAATTACCATAATTGGAGCATGGATCATAATCCAAGAGGCATGTCTCAAACCACTCAGCTCCCATCCGCCAGTCAATGCCCATATCTCGAACGAGAAAAGAACAAACAATCTGTCAAAATAAAATGATATGTTAGAGAGTTCCGTAGTGTTTGGCAATTTGCTCTTCTTCATTTCTTTAGGGAGGGGGTGGAGAAGTAAAATGATACTTTCTTTAATCTTCAAACAGGAATTGTTTTCTAAAGGTTTTTCCAGCTAATACCCTTTCAGATCATACTAAATAAAATGCAAAGTACCTGACGCCCTCGATTTGACATGAATCCAGTAGTCAAAAGTTCTTTCATATTGGCATCTATCAGAGGGTACCTAAAATTTTGGTTATGCAAATTTAATGAGACTAAAACAATGAGAAACAACCTTTTACAGATCACTTTCTTGGTGCATTTATCTGGGTGACTAAGGAGAAAAGGGGGGATGGTTGAAGCAAAGAGAAGTGAGAAACTGCTTGATAGCTGCAAAAGTTTTCTGTGCAGCCTCTCAAATTCTGGATAGAGGATTTACCCGGTCTGACCATTTCTCCAAGCATCAAACAATTTCTGGTCTTTGCTCCAATTAGAGTTTAACTTTCGAGGTCCACCTAATGCAGATACAAATGGAACTAAGAATAAGACTACAGTAGTTAAGTAGACGATAAAGAAACCCATAATGAATGTTTGTTTAACAGAAACAAGAAAAGGAAGAACTTTGCGGCCTTGCTCTATAAGTATTATAACAAATTATTGTTAAAGTGTTTGCAGAAGTTTCCCTGCAATTTCTGAGTTTACACTGAAGTATTTGCATATACATCCAGAAAACAAACAAAACTCTGTTTTACCTGGATGGAAAAGTGAATTTCCCACTTTGATTGAGAGAAATCTGAAGTAATCCCTCCATACCAGTTCAAATAAAACCCTGGAATGGGAATATTTTTCAGCAGTAGTGAACTAGAATGTATTTGCCAAATATTGATCATACTTCCTAAAGTCTCAGTATCATTCTCTTCACAAGAAAGAGTCATCATGCAGGAATGGAAAGAGGTATTACATACCAATATGTTGAAGCATTTGATAGTCTTTCCTTCTCGTATCTCTTCACCTAACAAGTCAAATCGAAATTTAACCGAATATGAGTATCTTACCAAGAAAAAAGTGTAGGGATTCAGTGTAATAGTCAAAAGATGAGAAGATTTTGTACTTCAGCATGAATTAGGCGAGGAGACAGGCACCCAGAAGCAAGCCAAGGAGAGAATTTAGTTGAATAATCAGGTCCTAGCATGCCATTTCTTGTTTCTTTATATATTTTTAGCAAATCCTGTTGCAGGAAAGCATATAAAAATATTTAGATGCTTCATTCTCCCCACAACCTATTAAACGAGAATGCCAAATAAAATCAGACAACTTTTTTTTATCATTAAGAGGAGGGTATAGACAATTCTAAAGTATACCACGAAAGATACAACCTATTCAAAGGGCATAATCAATTACTTAAATCTTCTAGAAAGCCAACATATGTAGAGGGAAAAAAAACAGACTAGGTCATTTGAAAAGGGGAACTCTGAAATTGAATAAAGGACAGAAAAAAATGTACGAGATAGTTCATTCTAATATGACCTATTTTTATTTATTTCTTTGTCCAGTTATAGCGCAAGTAATGTATGCTTTTCCATTTGTAACTGGGTGCTAATAGATGGACAAAACCTGCAAAATTAGATAAGCCAAGCAAAAAGAAAATTCTCATTCAATAAATAAATGAGACAAAATTCCCTTGCCTTCTTCCAAAAATACTCGTGCACCCTACTCAGAGCTGCAGTTTCACCACCTACAAACTTCATCCCTTTAGAAACCTGTAAAATCAGATATCTTAGTGTGTAAACTAAAGAAATCCTTTATTCTTCTTATCAATAGATTAAATAAGAACCTGCCTTTTCTGGTTGAAGACCAAGCTGGGTAACTTCAGGAACAGATCCCCACTCTGCAACACTGGGAGAGGGACCAAGTGATGTAGGAATTTTTATGCAATTTCGAATTGCCGATTTGGATTCAACAGACTGTAATCATCATCCACCTGGATATTACAAGCCTTTCCTCACAATGAAAATATTGAGTAAAACATATCAGAGGGAAGAAAAATACCTTACGGAATTGGGTATATACATCTGGTAAGTCCTTGCCGTTGAATGGAAGGTCATCTATGTGGTACATAGTGCAACCCCAGTTCAGTTCTAACCTAGTAGCATTCTTAGAATTTGATGACGGTTGTATGGCATCTCGCAAGTTTTTGGAGACTGCTCTTTCAACATTCAGCTCCTCACTGCATGTTTCCTTTTGAGCATAAACCTGCCACAGTAGGCATGCGCATCTCTTATGAAATAATAAAGACAAATTTTGAACCAAGAATTGCCATAAACAGATACCCCAGAAAGAGAAGTCCAGAGATGATCCCTTAACTGTATGTGCATTATATGTCTTTGCAAGTGAAGGTAGGATCTCCTCAGGTTCCCCATGCTGAATTAATAGGTTAAGGCCCCGTTTCATTAAATTCCTTTTCAAATCAGCCAACGACTCTACAATGAACTGAGCCCTCAAGGCTGCCAAACAAAGTACTCTTAAAAATTCTTTACAGCCAAATTCATAAACATGTATTCACGAGCTCTTCTCTGGAGCTTATTGCTTCTGGTAATTTGTTACTTCAAAGAACAAAAGAACTGTCTCATCCTTAAGGGAGCTCATGTAACTAAGTAGAACATTTTTTTTTCTATTCACTGCAAAGTAAACCTAGTGAACTCATATTTTGAGTATAACCTTAAACAATTTTGGAAACAAAACATTAGTACTGAACTTTTCTGGCTATGAGGAAAATTCACACTCACTTTATCATGATATTATATTATTATCGCATGTCAGATGGTTACAGTTGACGTTGCCTCTATTTTACAACAGTTAAAAGCGTTATTTGTACAATAGTCAACCGTTTCGGTACGATGGCTCCTTCTGTCATACCCGATCTATCCAAAATAACCGCCCTCGATGGGAATAATTACAGGCGGTGGGCACAAAGAATGCTGATACTCTTCGAACAACTGAATCTAGTCTATGTGCTGTTTTGTGATCCACCCGAACCTGCTCACCAGATTATACTCCTGAGCAAGTTCGGGTAGATCACAGAACAACACAGACTAGTTTCAATTGTTCGAAGAGTATCAACATTCTTTGTGCCCACGGCCTGTAATTATTCCCATCCCATCGAGGGCGGTTATCTGGGATAGATCGGGTATGACAGAAGGAGCCATCGTACCAAAACAGTTAACTATTGGGTTAATTATTGCACAAATAACGCTTTTAACTGTTGTAAAATAGAGACAACGTCAACTAATCCTGACACTCTTTAAGAAAAGGAGAACAAGGCGAACCTCACTTTGCTCAAAAAATGGGACAGAGAAATTAAAAAAAGAGAAAGAGAGTTTCATTTGATGTGTTTTTGTTAACAAAGATAATTAGGCTATTTATAGCGGCATAACCACTTCTTTAGCACAAAAGACTCTACTCCTCACATTTTTTAATGCACAAAGGCCACAAGAAATATAAAGGTGATTATGAACCACATATTTTATAACAGAAAGAACCACATGGCCTCTAATCACTCAAACAAGGTCTCTAATCACTCAAACAGGACTCAGAATTTTCCAACAGTTACTACGCAATACAGTACTCAGATATAGTAGTATGAATGGAAATTAAACTGTTAACTGACTCAGCATTACAATCAGCACTGTGAATAATAGAACGAAGAGTAGATTGGGAGAATTGAAGTACCTCCAGTTTTGGGGAAACCAAAGTAATGAGTAGTGGAGAAGAGCCTGGGATCTACGCAATACACCGGCAACACGGCCTCCGAGGAAATCCAAGCCTTGTACAAAGCCTCATTGTCCAAAACCCTCAGATCATTCCTGAACCAAACAATGGCGACTCCTTTGCCTCTTCTAATGTCACCGCCGCTCGGCGAGGAGCTGTACCGGCTCTGAAATATCGGTTCCGCCGTCACTCTCTCCATCTCCTCCCAACTCAGCCCCGGAACCGGATGCACCGCCGCCGATCGAGACGACGACATGATTATCGGAAATTTGCGAGTGAAGAAGAATATCGGTTGTTTGGATTGAGCTAAATTGATCGCGGTTCTCGAGGTGGAGGAGATTGGAGTGAGGATCATGGCGCTCATTGAAAGCTTGTTGGTTGGCAGTTTTCATTGAAAGCGCATTGAGCGGTTGGGATGCCGACGCGTGCGTCCGTAGAGCGTAGCATTCTGTCTCTCTCGTGGCGCCTTCATAGCCAGCCATTGCATGGAGGGAACTACAAAGGAAGATTTGGCTCGATGAGTAAAATGTGAATGAAAAGAGAGTACTTATAAAAATGTGAAAATTTTAAAATAAAAAATTTAAAAAGAATTTTGGGAGATGCAAAGACTTTGTGGTCAAGGGGTAGCCTTCCCAAATAAGAGGCTTGAAATACATTTCTCAAAACCTCTTTTCTTATTGTTGTCTAAGTTTTAAAATTTTCATTTTTTTTTGTCAAAGTCTTATATTTTTCTTCACATTTTAGTCATTGACCCGGAAAATTTATCCCATCAAATTATTTATTAGTTATTCATTCAGAGAAACACATGTAGCGAGTTTTTTTAACTACTCCATACAATCTAACATATGTTCGAAAAATTGTTGCTGATATCTGTAATACAAAAGAGATATAAAATAATACAGAAGAACAAGGGAACAAAACCGAATCATCCGAAAAGCAACAGGGTTCCAGATTTAATCTTATGGGATACAAGAAGATAAAGATAATGAAACTCTTAAGTTGCTTCAATTAAGAATTTCCTGGAGAATTGTAGGACTGTGAAATATCAAGGTTAAACAACAAGTTAAGTTGCCTGTTCATTAGATGTATCTCCTTTAGATAACTGATTTGGGATTTATTTACGTAACAGGATGTTCGCATGCATGTTAAAACAAAGTTTAAACAACTATATTAACATTTCATTATTTCATATGCATGAGTCCATGCCCATAGGAAATAATAAAAGTACAACCACATGCATAACAACCATACTGCCTTTGTTCGAAGGCTCCTTACGTAAATTCAACAGCTTTGCTTTGCATGTAGAGTAATTTAAATGATTACACACATATTTTATTATCTTTATTTGCACTTAGAATATGCAAATAAGATATTGACAATATGCAACCACATGCAACACTTTTCATGCGAGACATCAAAGACAACTAAGCATCATTCGAGAGATGCATCCCTTCTCGAGAGATAAAACTGCAGAAGAGTACACATGCATATTATCTTCATATACTAATATCTTAGCATGCAAGCACCATGCAAACAAGATACATAACACATATATGAATATAACGTGCATGTGCTGAAACTCCTCAGGCGAAGCCTCTATTCCTTGACATAAACCAATTTCCATGCAAGGATCTCGCTTCGCCAAATATCACTCGAGAGAGATGACCTTCGAGAGATCAGACAACCACCAGCATTAGCTTTATAGGTCATTAGCTCGAAACATAACTCCTGCGAGACAGATTCCGCGAATCGACCTCTCGCACGACCTCTCGTGGACCTCTCGAACACCTCTCTAGACCTCTCAAATAACCCAAAATCATCTCTACCAAACTCAATAATATTTACTACTCCACAACTCCAAACATTATTTAAGCTTGCATGGTAGACATCTGAACCATTAATCTCCATTACTACACAAATATCCAACAACATATTCTTAATTTTCACCGCACGAACTACATACACGTCAAAGTCTTAGAAATAATTTTAAGATTATTTTTCAATGCAAATTAAACCTACACTCGTTTATGTTTTCTTGTTACTAGATTTTGCATCATTTGCAATTGCAAGGTTGCATGTGCAGTTGTCCCTGAATTTGCATCCATTATCAGTTTTCCCCGTCATATATCCCTCCACGTCGCAGCAAAATACAAACAATTCATTAATTAATCACTTAAATCCTTAACCAAAAAAAAAAGAAGTTAAATCCTTACGTTTTCATGAATGCAACACTAAGACCCATGGTTCCCGTAGTGGCGGCCTTAGAAAAGTTTAGATCTGAATACATCTTGCACCTAAGTGACGATGATTAACACATTAATTTTGCTCTACAAATTTAAATTATAATTTCTTATTGGGTGGTGGAAGGCAATGCAAAATGAAGAATTATAATTTATTTATTTATTTAGCAACCAATTCATTGTATTTGTAAGTGATAAATGTGAGAATTATAAATTTGTATGTTTGAAACTGGGGTAAAGAAGCCCAATTTCATGTTTGAAATGTGTTAAAAAGTACAATTATGCCATTTAACATGTTAAATTGAGGTAAAAAAAACCCAAAAAATGTAATCAAATGGCCACCTTCCACCGGAGTCCGACGACGATTGCTGTCGTCGGTATCCGGATTCTCCCTGAACAATAAATGACGTGTTATTGCGGGTTATTTACCGATTTTTGAGTTTTTTCTCAATTTAACATGTTGAAGTGTCTAATTACACTTTTAAATATTTAAAGGCCTAATTAATTTTTCAAGTATTGTTTAGAGACTTATTTGACTATTTTTCAATTATTTTTTAATACTTACACCGTTACACGTTTTTTTGTTTTTTCTATCTTATATTTTTATAAAATGCCTATTAGGAAACAGCTAAGGTCCGTTGGATTAACAGAGGATGACGTGGCTTAATCTGGTATAGTATTCAAACACATTTCACCATGGAAGATAATTTGAAAGAAAAAGCCCACCCAAAACCCTGTCTTTTGTTCGATTCTATCTCTCTGTTTTACATATGGGCGCAAATATATAATGAATCTATGAATATTTTTCTTGTTTGATTATATGTAGAGTTTAAGCATGGCTATATTGTCCACTCATCAGTTCTACCCAAGAACAACAAGGCTGCAGTTTCTCAGGTACACTTCTTCAGGCCCTTTCAAGACTCAATCTTTATGTGCAAAAAATAGAACTGTCAATCCAGAGAGTAGTGTAGGGAAAACCCAGCAGAGGGCTTCAAATTTTGTTGTGAAAAACAAGGCTAAGAACATATGGGGATTTGAACAGTCAAATTCTTGTGGCATGAGCTTGTCTGGTAGTTCTTGGTTAGACAATTGGAATGAAGCCTATAAGAAAACTAAGTTGAAAAGGCCTCAAATTGTTTTGAACTATAGAAGGAGTGGGGAATTTTCAGGTTCAGATGGAGAAGGGGGTGGTAGTGGTAGCACAATGGAGAAAATTGTTGAAAAATTGAAGAAATTTGGGTATATTGATGATGTTGGTGACAGGGATAATAGCTCAGAGAGAGTGATTGAGAAAGGATCCATTGAGGATATATTTCATGTGGAAGAAGGGATGCTCCCAAATGCGAGGGGCGGGTTTTCTGAGAAATATCCTATGGGGGATGATAGTGTGGTTGCCACTGATGGGGAGATTAGGTTTCCATGGGAAAAGCCATGGAAAGAAGAGGAGGAGAGGTATTCAGTGAGGAAGAAGAGTAATACTTATTTGGCTAAGCTAACTCTTCCCGAGCGGGAGCTAAGAAGGTTGACAAATTTGGCTCTTCGGATTAAGAACAAGATGAGAATTACGGGTGCTGGTGTTACCCAAGAGGCTGTGGAAAATATTCACAAGAAATGGAAGTCGTCTGAGGTGGTGAAATTGAAAATCGAGGGGGCTCCCGCGCTGAATATGAAGCGAATGCATGAGATTCTAGAGGTAAACTGCTGCGCTTCTTGTGTGGTACCTTATCTTGTAGCTCTTATTTCAAATTGTTGTGAATCTTTATGCAATTTGTAAATCATCTGCTTAATGCAGTCTAACTAATTTATCCCATGTGCTGTTCAGAGGAAAACTGGTGGGTTGGTGATTTGGAGGTCCGGCACTTCTGTGGCACTTTATCGAGGTGTTAGTTATGAGGCTCCTGAACAACCAAAAAAACGAATATTCAACAGAAACGAGATTCCTCATAAGTTCTCTCCCCCAGTGGATGAAAAATTAAGCAATGAACCTTCAGAAATTGGCCTTAGAGATGATGTACACGCACCTCAAGCAAACCAATTGAGTACATTAGAAGAGACTGATGATATTGAGGAAGAAGTGGAAGTGAAATATGAAGATGAAGTGGACAAACTGTTAGATGGCCTTGGGCCTAGGTATTTGGATTGGCCAGGATCAGGTCCTTTACCAGTAGATGCGGATCTTCTCCCGGGTATAATCCCTGGTTATCAACCTCCGTTTAGGCTACTTCCATATGGGGTTAGATCTACACTAGGAACTAAGGAAGCTACGGCTTTACGAAGGCTAGCTAGAACTCTACCGCCACATTTTGCTATAGGTGAGCAATCTTTCCTTAAAAAAATCCATGTGCATTTGTTGGTGTTTATCCGGTGCTAAGTCAAATTTCTAGGCAGAAGCAGGCAGCATCAAGGTTTGGCATCAGCAATGATTAAGTTATGGGAGAAATGTTCAATTGCAAAGATTGCTTTGAAACGTGGGGTGCAACTAACTACAAGCGAGAGAATGGCTGAAGATATTAAGGTATAAAGTTTTTGCTGGGCAGGAATCAACGGTCTAGTTAAACGTGAAGCTACTTGTTTCATGTAATTAATGCTCACTGTTTTGAAATCTAAAGATCATATGTTTGGGGGCAACCACAACTAAGTTGATCGGGTTGTTGGCTTGGTAACCACAAGGTTCCAAGTTCGACTCCTAGTGGGAGCGGCCTATTGGCCTTCTTGGTTTGAGTCGGTTAGCTATGGCCTATGAGCAACCTAGGCTGGTTTATCTCATTGTGGTTCTTTGTCAGGTAGGTCACAAGGCGGGGTTTACCTACTGCACACACTCGGGTAGTGCCTGCAGGTTTCCCTCGTCACCCGCATAAAAGATCATATGTTTCTAATTTATGAATTAGCTGACTCCTTGGCCCCAAACTTTATAGCAGCATTCCAGCACATTCTTGTATAAATGTCTTTCTTCAACTGTGATTTTTAATGCAGAAATTAACCAGGGGCATACTGCTCTCTAGAAACAAGGATTTTCTGGTATTTTATAGAGGAAAGGACTTTTTGTTACGTGAGGTTGCTGAAGCATTGTTGGAAAAAGAGAGGTTAGCAAAGACCCTACAAGATGACGAAGAGCAAGCACGGCTACGTGCTTCAGTGTTTGTTACGCCAAGTGTTCATGTAACACATTCTTCTGGAATTGCGGGCACACTAGGAGAAACTTTAGATGCAGATGCCAGATGGGGAAAAACGCTGGATGATAAGGACAAGGAGAAGGTGATGAGGGAAGCGGAAATACTAAGGCATGCTGACCTTGTCAGAAAGCTCGAGAAAAATCTTGCCTTTGTAAGTTTGAAATGCCTATGTTTACCATGCTCAACTGCCTGTTTCCTTTAATGGTTTTATGCATCGAAAGAAAAGTTTTCGTTCTTCTAAGTTGCAATGTGAACTTGAGTGGCATAAAGTATGAGGTGAACTAGGATTTGGTTTGAGTTTCTAAGGAGAAATTGTTTGACAGGCTGAAAGAAAATTAATGAAAGCCGAACGGGCTTTGTCAAAGGTGGAGGAGACTTTGAAGCCATTAAATCAGCCAGCAGATCCCAATAGCATAACAGATGAGGAGAGATTTATGTTTCGGAAACTGGGATTAAGGATGAAAGCTTTCTTACTTCTGGGTAAGGTTTAATCCATGCCAAACCCTTCATAATTTAAAGTCAGATTGCTGATGTGAAACAACACTTATTTCAGGTAGGCGCGGAGTTTTTGATGGTACCGTGGAGAACATGCACTTGCATTGGAAATACCGTGAATTGGTGAAGGTGATTGTGAAAGCTAAAACTTTTGATCAGGTAAAAAGTATTGCCTTAGCCCTCGAAGTCGAGAGTGGTGGTGTCTTGGTTTCGGTGGACAAAGTATCCAAAGGGTACGCAGTAATTGTATTTCGTGGTAAGGAATATCAACGCCCATCTACACTTCGACCAAAAAATCTTTTAACAAAGAGGAAAGCTTTGGCACGTTCAATTGAGCTCCAACGGCGTGAGGTACACTATTCTACAACCTTTTCAAAAGGCCTTATGTATTTTTTCATGAATTGGTATTCTTGACAGCTAAGTTATGGTTTTTTTTTTTTCCCTAATAATTTGGTGAAATAGGCTCTCTTGAATCATATGGCAACTGTTCAGAAACGAGTAAATCAGCTGAAGGCTGAAATTGTACGTCTCATCTCTCGTTTACGTATTTTTCTTTGTATCCTTTGTGGAATTGGCTCAAATTTTTCGTTTATTTTCTCAAGGAACAAATGGATAGTGTAAAAGACCATGGAGACACAGAACTATATGACAAACTAGATTCAGCTTATCTTACTGAAGACGAGGAGAGCGAGGTTAGCATTTCTTGTAGATTATTATAATCAAGTGAAAGAGTTGTTTTTTTCTATTGCATAGGCACATTTGTTCACGCTCTCTTCCCGGGTTTGTTTGTTTTTTTCTTTTTCCTCCAAAATTAAAAGGAAGAAGGGGAAGAAGCAGATCTCGAAGGTTATGGTAGTGATGGCCCTGTCAATGGAAGTGAGAGTTTGGGCGGGAATATGCATTTAGAAACCGACTTTCCATATGATGCCCTAGATGAATCGGAACCAGAACTCGTAGATAGTGATGGTTTGGATGGGAATATCCATTTAGACACCGGTTTTCCATATGATATCCGAGATGAATCAGAACCAGAACCTGTAGACCGATGATGTAATGTGCTGCTCGAAAGTGTCAGCACGACTGCATCAATACCATTTGGAGAGGACTGAATTTTGTAAGTCGCCCTAGAGAAGGAATAGGCCTTCCTTATCTCGGGAAGTATATAATTACTTCTCGTCGTTTTGCAGAAGTGCGGGCACTTGGATGAAGGGAGCTTGGATTACACTAAATGGGAACAAGGCGAGCAGATGAAGATGAAGGGAGCGTAATCTCCAACGAATGGTCAGTTCAAGGATTTATGCATAATCCGACTTTTTTCTCCGCTTTCTTGCCACCATAGTTTCACAGATTGGAGCATCAGAAGTAGGGATAGAGTGCAAAGATTTGCAGGTGAGAGGAAGTAGCAACACCCCTTCCAATTTTTCTTAGTGTTGTGCAGTGAAAGAAAGGTATTGTAATATATTGAACATTTCAATGAACACACAAGATTCATAAAGAAAGGAGTCATCTCCAATGTAAATTTCTCTGAGCTTGCAATGTGCACTCTGCAAAATCATTCCATAAAATGCAAGAAGCAGATTCATTAAGCCCGCACGAACAACTCAGTTGGTACTCGCTTACTCGGGTGGTAGATCGAGGGTGAGGATTCAGGATTGAGCCCCTAGCACTACTAGTGTAGGGATTTCACTCAATGCGTCGAGCTTCTTGTGGGCACTAAACATCGGTCCTCTCACCTAGAAGTCTCTGAGTCGCTGTGATTTATCTATCTACAATCTTGTCGGACCTTAGGACGAGGCTGAAACCTGAAACAGATTCATTAAGCTGTATTGTCTGTCTCTAATTCAAACTAATAAAAAAGTTAGCACATACACATCTTGACCAAAACATGCAAAATAAATGGTTTGAACTCATGATGGCTTACATGGATAAGCTCTAATACTAAATTAAATTATTTGCTCTATCTCAACTAAAAATACAAAAAAAATGTGTAATTAACATTTTTTACCTGTTACTCCAAGTAAAACAAGTTAAATTGATGACTTGACATTTAATATAGTTAATTTTAAAATGTTTATGTTTACGTCGATTGTTATGTGACAATGACATGTCAAATTATATATAAAAATTTATTTTAATTACTATTAATTAAAAAAAAAAACAGAAAAGAGAAGAATTCATATGAAGGTGGAGACAACCATAGTTGCCCCTTCCTTTGTCTGTTATGAGCGGAGGGAGAGACAACTATAACTACCCTCTTCTTCGTCATGGATCATTTCATTTTTTAAAACTTCATCTTTCGTAAACGGATGAGACCTCATCCATCTACATAGGAGGACACCTCCCTCGTCAATGTCAAAGGTGGAGTAGTCCGCCACCTCTTGTCAATGTCGACGGAGGAGCTAGCCGCCTCCTTGTCAACGTTGACGAAGGAGGCTCCGTTTTTATTATTACTTATAAAATTAATATTATATTATATTTGTTAAATAATTGAAAATAATTTTTTTTTTCATGTGGCATACTAAATCAAAAGTTTACCAACAACTTGTTACTAACCTACAAATAATACTAATTACACACATTTTTAATGTTAAGTTACTTAATTATACATTTTTTGATTGTCTAATTGTACGAACCATACATTGATTGCGTATTTGAAGTTTTTTCAAAAAAATAAAATAAAAATTGTTTATATATATAATGCTCAGGCAAGTAGGCAACGTGGAATCCGTTGAGTTTCTCTCTCTCTCTGATAACTATTTTGGGAAGAGAGAGAGTATCAGTTGTGGACTGTGCTGGCAGCAATGGCGAATTCACAGGCAATCTCCAACGTTTTCGTGTATGGAAGCCTTATGGCAGACGACGTCGTTCGTGTCCTCCTCAATCGCGTTCCTCCTTCCTCCCCAGCTACCCTCCATAATTTGTTAGTCTCTCTCTCTCTCTCTCTCTCTCTCTCAGAATCTTTACGAGGATTAGTCTCCTCCTTCAATTTTGAACCATCATATCTGTTTTCGCTGTCTGTTGTGGAGCAAAGTTCGGTTTAGATTCCTTGAATTGATTCGACCTATTTAGTATTGATCATTTTGCTTCATTTTGGTTTGACTAAGATTTAACCTTCTAAAATTGTCTTAATCGTGAAATGAACCAAAATAGTGAAATACAAGCATTCTTACATGTTTTAGCTGGTACATGATTACATGAATGATGCATAGTTTGACAAAATGAATTGGAACATCCTCAAAGTCTTCATTCTTAGTTCTGTAATAACCTATTTGAAGTATAAAATTTCAATCAGGTCCTGTAGAAGTGCAGATATCTAATATGCACTTTATTTGCCATGTTTTATCATTTATGCAGTCATAGATTTAGCATCAAGGGACGCGTTTATCCTGCAATTGTACCAGTGGAAAATAAGAAAGTTGATGGAAGGGTTTGTTCATCAATCTTTGCCTTTGAGTATTTTTGTGCATACCAAAATAATACCAACATGCCAAATGATGAATAATTGCAATTTGCATTTAAGAAATATGTAGGTGCATCCCATTTGTCTTTATTGAAGAAAATATGTTTCCTTTAAAAATTTCATCACCTTCGAATTATTTGTTTGGCTTAATTACCTACTACGGAGTAATTTTTTTGGGTGATTCATATGGCAACTGAGTGTAATTGAAGCTTTCCTATTTACCTTTTTGTTAATTACAATCAACAAAGGGTTCATTAAGTGCTTGTTCAGTTGTTCAATTTCTCCTTATAAAGGTCTATTGATGGTTTACATGTACTGGTTGTTTGCGATTTTTGACTTCTAAGTATTGCAGTATTGGTTATGATCATGACAGCATTATTTTTTCTGCTCTTTTTTATATTTGGTTAGAATGACTAGTGGAACAATAGATTTAAGAACAGATGATACTCTATATATACATACCGTAAATATATCATTAATAAATGTCATACAAGTTGGAGGCTCCAAAATATTATTGATTGAAACAGATAATACTGATGAAAAATTCTATTTGGCAGTGTGATTTTCATTTAATGGTATGGTTTGTCTTTATATGTGTTGATGAATGAGTTTTTGGTTATTCCTAACCATTGTCCTTTAAAGGAGACTGTAGGCTTCAGAGCTTGTATTGGCTCCCACAAAAAAGCATAAAATGAGGAAAACAAAGGAACAAAAATGGATAGAGAAATGCTCTAATTCACATTTGATGTATACGAATAGAAATCCCAGGATCTTATTTACATTTTGTATTTGATAAAACAAGAAGGTAAATGGAAAGGTATGAAGTAGGTGGGCAAGTGGGCCTTTGAGAAATAGCCAACTGCTGAAGGGGCTGTAACTTAGAATGAAGGGCAGAAACTAAATGAAACAAGTATAGTCATTCCATTATAGAGATCTGTGAATGTCGCATCTAATGTACAATCATTAAACATGAGAACATATTATGTTCTTGTTGTTCAATGCACTAAATATATTTCTGGACTTGACCCCAATACTTGTATTCTATCTGATTTTTTAAAATGAACTTCCTGCAGGTTCTCCAGGGAATCACTCTTCCTGAAATGGATATCCTGGATAACTTTGAGGATGTTGAATATGAAAGGAGGACAGTCGATGTTGCTCTGACGGTGAGTATCATATAATTATCCAATTAATAAAATTTTGACTTAAAATTGATACTAAATTCAATATTTCAAAATAATAATTAAAGCACATGAAAATTAATATCTGACTAAATAATTACTCCGTAAAACCTAAACATTTTATAGCAACTATGTATTAAAAACCAAGTCAAAGTTGGGCTGACTTGACCCTTGGAAAGTGAAGAAGGATAGTAAAGTTGAGATTGTGGGAGCATATTATGATATTATGTGTGTTGGCCTTGTTTTAGACAAGATTTTATTAATTTAAAGGTAAAACAAGGGAGGACGAGCTGCCTTCATTTTTATTAATTGAGGACGTGTTTAAATCTTACTGAAGATTTACTAGTCCTCTTTGCACCATCAAAAGGAGAGCAAAATCACTATATCTCATAGGCACTCTAAGAACAAGTGTTGCCCTCGGAAAATTTGAATGTTCTTCTCAAGCCACGTGCACTACAAAACTGCAGAAATATCTGAACTTCCTTAATTTTACGACAGAGACCCCATATTTAATGTTAGAAACTTAGAATAACAATAAGACCAAGCAAATCCCTTCACTCTTCACTGTGCTGTGCACAATACTGCAAGAACTAGTTGGGAAAAGAGTTCAATAGTGTGTCCTGAATCCTGAGAGATAACCGTGCTCTATGATTAGAAAGATGCAGACTTGAACATTTTGTACTCTTTTTTTTTTTTTTTAATTAAATAATATGAAGCTACTTGCGCATTCTAATTTTGCTAAAAAAGAGCCAGTTTTCCCATATAATTTTGTCCCAAATCTGCTTGCTTAATCATGGATTCATGGGTCTCTCGGTTTTTGCAGGATAGTTCCAAGATCTTGCAGGCTGATACATATGTTTGGGTTGACAAGAATGATCCAAACTTGTATGGGGAGTGGAACTTAGAGGTAATGTGCCATCTTGTTTACCCGCCAGCTTCATTGACTTGTTTTCTTATGGAGGCTTTTGTAGAAAGAAGTTAATTTTTATCTGTATCTGTTAAAAGATGTCTCGGAAACATGAAAAACCTTAGTAAGATTCATCATCGGGTTTTTAAAAAGATACTAAAAGCAGAAGTGTTGTGTGCCCTTAAAGTGTCTTTCTTTCATAATAGTGCATAGTTTCATGATCACTGTGACATCATTTTCTTCCTCCACCATTCTTTTGCCTCTCTAAATCTGCATGTTTTTACAGGAATGGAAGATATTGCACATGAAAGACTTCATGAAAATGACAATGGGATTTATGGAAGAACTGGAACAAGCAGATTCCAAGACCAGGGTGGCAACTTATGAATCCTTCTACAACCAGGAAGGCAAGAATTAGAAAAAAGGACATCATTATTCTTTTAAATAATTTGTTTATTGTTTCCTGTGCCACAACATTTGATTACCTGCACACACTATACTACATTAGTTTTTGCTAGAATTGATATTGGGTAATGGTTTTTTACTGGACTGCTAAATTCTTGGCATTCAACTTTGTTTTTGACTTGTATAATCTTAGCAGGCTTTTGTGTATACTTTATATGTATAACTCCTTTCAAACTCGAGTTACTATAGTTACCAACTCTCTTAAGGTGCTCCTCCTACGAAAAATCGAACTTGAAATCTTATGATTACCAAACTAGCAATCTAATCAATTTGATAATGTTGTCTACACGGAGTTAACTCACTAATTCAGTAGATAATATCTGTACACCGGCATTTGACTTTGCCTTCTCTCACATACTCTATCGAGTCTTGAGATTAGAGATTCAACCTTTTGGGGAGGATTCCTTCATTTTGGGAGAACTTGGTTATGTTGCCCCATGTCCACCCAATATTTGACATAATGCTAAAGAAAAAATTGGGAAAATGGTCAAATAGGTCCTCAAATTTTATCCAAAAGTGCAATTAAACACTCAAACATTCAAAAAGCTCAATTAAACACACAAACTTGTCATTTTGGTGCATTTAAACCAATATGACCGGTCATAAGCACCAAAATGATAAGTTCGGACGTTTAATTGAACTTTTTGAATGTTCCAGGGTTTAAATTGCACTTTTGGGTAAAGTATGAGTGCCTATTTAACCCTTTTCTAGAAAAAAATTAAAATTTAATTGGTACTATATAAAAAAAAAATGCTAAAAAAATGCCCCAATCTCCACCCAATATTTGACATAATGCTAAAGAAAAAATTTAAAAATTGGTACTATATATAAAAAATGCTATATATACACACCTGAATATATGTAAAACGGAGAAGTGGAAAACCCCTGCTTTGAGTGTTGCATATGGCCGTATCACTTTCAGGTGGAAGAAGAGCTGCCATTTCTCTGCAAAGGGCCAGAAAGCTATCTTCTTTGTCTTCGGTCGCGATCACAAATCTATCCGACCAAAACCGCAATTCAATCAAGCCCAATCCTCAGCAACCCTCAAAAACTGGTTCTTTAGCGGCATCGGGTGAGTGTTCTCAGGGCTCTCAATTGAAAAACCCTACCCACTACTTGCAATCTCCCATTGAAGAAGCTAGGGCACACAAGTCTACTCAAAAGCCCATTGATATTCTGATAATTTCTCAAATTCTCCCAAGAAAAGACTGGTACTTACTGCTCAACCACGAGTTTAAAGCTAAACGGGTCCATTTGAACCCTCAATCAATTATTAGTGTCCTGCAAAATCAAGACAACCCATTACTCCCTTTGAGGTTTTATGTTTGGGTTTCTAGTATTAACATTGGTTTTACAAAAAATCAGTCGATTCGTGGTGTTCTAGCCAATGCCCTGTATAGAAAGGGACCACTTCTGTTATCAGCTGAATTGATTCAGGATATTAGAAATTCTGGGTATAGAATTGATGAGGATTTGTTGTGTGTTTTGATTGGGAGTTGGGGGAGATTAGGATTGGCTAAGTATTCTGCCCAGGTTTTGGAACAGGTTTCCTTTTTGGGTCTTAGTCCTAGTACTAGGTTGTATAATGCAGTGCTTGATGCATCAGTGAAGTCGAATTTGCTTGACTTGGCTTATCTTAAGTTCCAGCAAATGCAGGTGGATAATTGTATCCCGGATAGGTATACCTATAATATCCTCATACATGGGGTTTCTAAGGCTGGTGTTATGGATGAAGCACTTCGATTAGTGAAGCAGATGGAGGGATTGGGATATTCGCCCAATGTATTTACATATACAATCTTGATTGACGGGTTCTGTAATGCAAATAGAGTAAACGAGGCTTTTCAGATAATCCAGACGATGAAGAGTAGGAATGTCGCTCCAAATGAAGCTACACTGAGAGCACTGGTTGGAGGAGTTTTTCGTTGTTTGCCACCGAGTGAGGCTTTTGAAATGTTATCTGGATGGCTAGATAAGGAACCGGGAGTGCCTAAAGTTGCATGTGATGCTATGTTAAGTTGTCTTTGTGATAATTCCTTGCCAATGGAGGCAGCTGAATTTCTAAGAAAATCGGTAAAAAGGGGTTACTTTCCAGATAGTGCAACATTTAGTCTTACCGTAAATTGTTTAATCAAGGGACTAGGGATTGATGTGGTCTGTCAGATGCTAGATTTTTTTACTAACCGAGGTTTGAAGGTGGCTTTTGATACTTATCTTCTGCTCATTGGGGCTCTTTACAAGTCGGGAAGAATAGAAGAAGGCAATCGCTATTTAGAGCAGATGTTCCGAGAAGGACTTGTATCAAACACATTCTCATACAATATGATAATTGACTGCTTCTGCAAAAATAAGATGATGGGGCGAGCAACAGAGGTTTTCACAGAAATGAGTTTAAGTTGTATTCATCCTAACCTTGTTAGTTTCAATACACTCATTGACGGGCATTGCAAGTTAGGGGAGCTAACACAGGCCCGCAAGCTGCTACTGATGCTGTTGGAGCGTGGTTTTAAACCAGACGTGTACACATTCAGCTCTATAATTGATGGTCTTTGTAGAGCACATGCGATTGAAGATGCTTTTGACTGTTTCACAGAAATGGCCGAATGGGACGTTTGCCCAAATGCAACAACATACAACATCTTAATCCGGGCTCTCTGTGTTACCGGGGATGTTGGTAGATCAATGGAGTTGTTAAAGGAGATGCAAGCTGTTGGAATAAGCGCAGATCTTTTCTCCTTCAATGCTTTAATCGAAAGTTTCTGTAGAATGAATAAGATTGAGAAGGCAAAAAGGCTTCTCAGAAACATGTTGATCTTGGACTTGAAGCCCGACAATTATACGTATAGTGCTTTTATCAAGGCATTATGTAGATTAGGGAGATTCGATCAAGCTAAGGACTTACTTTTCTCCATGGAAGCAAATGGGTGCACTCCGGATACCCAGACATGTAACTCATTTACAGATTTGCTGGTTCAGTCATCTCGGCTTGAAGAAGCCCAAAATATTTTCATTGAGTTTAGCAAGAGGGGAATCCCGCTGAAGCCTATAAAAGTCACGTAATATTCTTTATTCATTGGCTTTCACATAGCGGCTTTGTTTCATAGATAGCCAAGGTTTGTGCTCACCATGAATATACCATGCTTCCAATCAGCTTCAGGTCAGACTACTGCATAACTCACTCACAGATCAATTATAGACTGAATTATTATATTATAAATATCACTGTTTTTTTGTTTTTTTTGGGAGGGGGGTGGGTGGGTATAACTAATTCAAAACTTGAGTCCCTTTTTATGAGTGATGAGGGGAAACTCGTGTGCACTGGGTAAACCTCACTCGTGTAATAGTCCGGAAACTACATATGAGAGGTAAACTGCACTAGAAAGAGCATGTGTGACGGGCTTGACCAATAGGGTGTTGGTAAGAATTGAACTCGTGACATTTTGGTACGAGAATCATGCTTTACCTACTCGGTCACACCTTTCGAGGCAGCTCAAGTCCCTTTTGATCCTTGTTCTTGATATGCATATTTCTTTGGTAAACTCTACTCTACTGTTTTAACAAAACAAACATCAACTTTCTATATGTATATAGTTTTAAAGCAAACATCATATGTCACGTATATATCTACGAAAATAATATGAGGGAATATAGTTACTGCCCTTGAAAAATGGCATTCTTATTACACAGTGTTTGTGATGCATATATTCATATAGCCCCTCCATGGATAATGATTTTGTTAAATCTGATTATTTCCCCTTTTTTTACCGTATTATCTGTTTTTACAAATGTCAGTCTGTACCTCTCTGTTTCACAACAGCTGGAAGTAGACACTGGAGGCTCACATCTTCAAGGTTGAAATGGAAGATGATTGAGTTGTTCAGATGAGTGCAGAGAGAGAAGGAAGACAAGAATGATACCTGGCATCATGAAGATGAAGAATGCAGCAGTGACAAGTTTGATCATGAGGCGGTTAACAAGGCATCCACGGAGACTGAAGTGCGATGTCAAAGCAAATAAGAAATGTAAGCCACCCTCATTGGCCCGGCCATGTAGTAAGGTGGTTGTGAAGAGGTGGATAAATTGCCAGTTTAAATGTATCACTCCACTTTTGTACTTGATAATCTGTCCTTTACTTATTTGTGGTTAATGTGGTTGTGAAGAGGTGGAAAAATTACCAGTTAAACTTTTTTTTTTTTGCTCAAATGCCCTTAAAAAGAACACTAATTAATGTTGGCTTTCAATCATTTGAGAATTACTCATTTGATGTGGGGTACATCCATCCACATTGGGATGGGAAAAGAGGGGAGCAAGACTGTCAAAAATGCATGAGGAGCTTATGGTTCCCCTAAAAAATATTACACAATAAAAATGTCTTTTTAAATATCTACTGTCAAAAATAAATATCTAATTTTACAATTTTTTTATAAATTATAAATACTGTCAAAAATAAATATCTAATTTTACAAATTTTCCTTTTATAAATTATAAATACAATTCGATTAAAGGCTGCTTAACACAATTCACTATTTGTTATATGTAAATTTTCAAACAAGAATTTATATTTTTTTATGTAGCAAAGTTTCTGTCCATAAAATTGAAACAACATGATTATGGCATATTACAATATTTGAATAAATCGTGTCATGCAAATGACTAAGGATCCTGCCTACTTTTCAAAACTTCATACTAGAATAAATATTTTATTGCTTCTCCTTACTGAAAGTTCACAATCATAATATTCTCATTCTATATTATTTAAATATTTATATTACTAGAAATTAATATCTTATCAGGTCGTTAACACTAAATACTGGCTGAGCCAAATCACGTTTGGTGGGAAGGGATGCGGCGGCGAATTCTTAAATACCCAAACTTTCCGGCACCAGGAGATGAACCTTCAAAGATAATTGGCAAATACCCAGTTGCTGCTTTGTATCTTCGCTGAATCTATACAACATCAAACAAACAATTAGTTGTTCACTGGGATTGGCAACAGGTGGGATACCGGTTCGTTTAGCCATTCCTAAACTCAACCTACTAAGGAGTTCGGGAGAGTTGGATACCCGATCTATTTGACATCTTATGGTTGGCTACTTGGCTAGATAAAAGAACATTCCTAGAGAATTAAGGAGTGTATTTATTTATACCTCAAGAATCTTTTCGCTACTGCGCAGAGAATTTCTGCCAATTACACAAACAGTTCCACCAGATCCTCCGCCCGTGATTTTTGCACCATATAAAGTCCCTTCAGCAGATTTTGATGCTTTAACATGCTGAACTTCTTGTACTAGCTGAACAAGCCTATCTGTTCCATCTGACCCTAGTCCACATGCACTGTAACTATAGTGGCACTGCACAACAACCCACCAACACTATTGTATTAGAGTATTATAAGGATTCTTTTCCCCCACCCATCAACACTATAGACTTTCTAAATATGATACATTTATAACGTGTGCATTGTACCCTACCCTATACAACCCAAAACAACCCAGTACCTGATACAATAGTTCTCCGAGAGAAGAAAGCTGATCATCTGAAGTTGCAGATGTTAACAATGCTTTAAAGGCCTGAACACGAAATAGTGTTACTCCAACTAGATAACATGTAAATTCAGAACAGTTGGAATACACCACCATAAATAATCATAGTGAAGGGGTTAACAAGAAGCAAATGAGAACGAGCAGACCTTGTTCCATAGTGATTTTTCTAATTCAGAAAAATCCCCATATATAGTATACCTCTCAGTATATAAAGAATGTTTCAAATTATTATTTACCTGCACACGAAAGTTCTCATATATAGGGTGTCTGGCAGCCGCCCTGACTCCATAGTTACGTGTCTTGTCAATTACAGTGACAGGATCATGATGGTTTGCATATTTTTCAAGGAATGCATCACCAAGCATAGATTCGGGTAGCATTTTTCCATAAAGGGCTTCGTATCTGTAGATCAAAATGTTTTATAGAAAAATCAGCAACAGAGATTGAAAAAGAGCTAGGAGGGTGAAGGAAACAGAACATAGGAAGTCCAAATAGGGTAGAAACTAAAGCATCACAAACTTTTACCTGTGTGGAGAAAGATTGCACAAGTAATCTAAGGAACCCTCTGCTTCAAATAGTTTGACACAATCTTCCTCTGGCTCATCATGGGTCACCCCATTGGCTGAAGACGACTGACTGAAAAATGATGATGCAGTAGACCTGATAATCTCTCGACCCATAAATGCTCCAACCCTTACAGATTTGTAATCTGCCCCTCCAACACTGCAAATATGTATGGTTAGGTTTGGTTTCTGCAGGGGTAAAAAAGCGGGGAGGGAAGAAGAGACTAAATTCATGTCTGCAACATGAAAGTACGGATGCTGTAGTTAAGGCCATGTATTCGTGTGCACGCAACGAACTTGAATCCATTGCATAGCTATCAAGTGGTTGTGTTACACTTTTATTTAAAGGATATGGATTCAATCCTAGTCTAAGGGTTTGATGTATTTTTTTTCCTGGTAATGAAGAGCAGAGTGCAGACATGCTATATAACTTCAGCAAGTCATTTCGCACTGCGCCAAGACATATGATACTAATGTTGTTAAAAGAAACGGATTGGGGAGCTTTAGGATTTAAACTGAATACCTGTGTTTTATTCCTGAATCTATTCCCCAAACTCTAATATGGTCAGGAATATCCACAAGGCCTAGTACCTCAGCAGGCTGTAAAACCGAAAGAAAATAACCTTAAGATTTAGTTTAAAACACATGAAGTATTGAAGTCTCTATCAATTATTCAGATACCTGGCAAACCATAGCAAGAAGCTTGTTTGCTTCGCCACATGCAGAAGTCATCTGGTCCATTACACCACATGGAGCCCCAACAACATGGTTTTCTACCTAAAAGAGACGGAGGAAATTTATAAATGAAATTTGAGGACAGAACTAGGAAAATGAAACTATTGGTGAAAAAGCCAAGTGGAACCTAACCTTTTGACATAGCAAGGCAAGCTCCCTTGGGCTGATATTCAATCCTGCAAGTCAAAGTAATGATGCAGCTAGGTGATATTATGGTTACTTGAAAAGAAAAAAAGATAAAAAGATAGTATCAGGTAACATTGTACATTACACTAAATGTAGGTCCTAAATAGTAATTCCACTAACAGGAAAGAAAATAGAGGCTAATTTAAGTGATGCTGGTAGTTTAAATATGCATGATGTATAAACAACGTTGTTCATTTAGTGCAAGAAAGAAAAACAACTAACAGGGAAATAAAGACACTAAGTGATAGCTAACCATGGTGATACAGCACACATAATTCTACTAGCAATGAATATGAAAGAAAAGACCAAAATACGTTAAGTACCATGAGCTGCAGCAATTGCAGACATGCTAGCAACCTCCACCGATGCTGAGGAAGACACACCTTTCCCTTCTGGGACAGTCGAAGAAACCTAAAAATATGCATTGGTTAAACTTCAGGGCAATATTAAGAGGCATTTGAAGAGAACTAATTTCAGTACTTAAACAGTGTTTCAATTCAAGACAATCCCACAAACAAATAATACATTCTGCTTTGGAATTGCATGCCACAGCAATTTGACATACTAATCAAGTAGTTAGAAACTGCTATCATAGAAATCAATCAAATAATGAACCCAATCTGGAATCCATCCAACTAAAGAACTATGGAAAGTGGAATGCAATAACTAAGAAACTGAGTCCAAATAATCATTTCTAGAATAATAAGCCTTGAAAACCTACAACATCATACAAAACCACCCAAGAAGGGCACTGCCATCAGCCCAGAAATTACATTGTTGAAGCTATGGCAAAGGATTTCAAGATGAGAAATGTTCTTAAGAAAGAACTACCTGATACTATATAATATGCAAGGTTCAGAACTGATGGGAGATTATAATTTGAGAATGCAAGGGCATCGTCCAGTTCGATAGGAAAATATATTGAGTGAATGATATGATTCAAAAGGTAGAATGTTTAACCAAGTTGAGGTACTGGCATTGCAATTCAAGAAAAAGAATTGGATTGTCGACAAGGCAGGAAACTGTAACATTTAAACCACTATTTGAACTCCAGTTATTGACATAATGCATAATGAATCCTGCCATGGAAAAAACCAAAGGCATAGTAATTTTCGTTTTCTTGAAATTTTTCATTGATAAGATAGCTTCACCTTAGCAGTCAATCTCTCAAACCAATTTGCATGATCAACATATTAACCTCAGACATAAACATGAATCTCTTAAAATGGATATAACCATCAACATTTAATTTAATTATTAGAGACGATTTAAAAATTTTAAAAAAAAAATTAAAAAAGCAGAAGAAAATGCAAAATGCCAAGCTCCTAATTAGCAGATAGACTTACCAGCATGCTAATACTATTTTCAAAGCGAATGCCTAGTTCCTTCATCAAAACAAGAATTGTTCCTGCAACGTATGCAGCCCATCTAAAACAGAAATCGAATTAGTACAACATAAACAAACATCCAATCAACAAGTCAGAACAAAAGATATTACAGAAGAGTTATAAACCTTTGAGATGGATCTCGGGAAAAGTATTCCCTTGCCTTCTCATACGACATTGGTTCTTCCCTGTCCAAAAAATCTGATAAATCCATGTCAAAGGTGGGGCCACGGTTGCTTAGTTCTGACCCATATGATACCTAAGAAGGACAAATGTTAGCAGAACAAGGCATCAATTAGAGGTTAACAACCAAAGACATGCCAAACTATAACACACTTCATAAAATGTTTTCTATCATTCTATGGATGCAATTTAAGCTGCACACTAAGTCTGAAAAACTTTCTAAAAGAATACACTGCTTAATCACTAAAAATATCATAAATAAAAGCTTGTTATGGTAGGGTGCAATGGTATTTCAAAAACAATCACAAAATTCAGAATATAACCTCAACAAAATTAATATATTAATGCATACTACATATACTTCAAGCAGGTGCAATCTCTTTCATTTAACTTGACTTGCAAAAACTAAGAGGTCTTGGGTTTAGTCGCCCATTCCCTTCAGATGTACCCAAAAATAAAATTACATACAATTTGCAGGACTGGGGTCGGTCCCTGTCCTTTGGCCTGTTGTCGAGCCTGAGCATGCTTCCACAATTTCTGTTTACTTGGATGAATTGTTTGTACAGCAACATGGCAGGCCTCTTTGATTGGCATCTGTAAGTGTGACGGAATCCGATAAACAAGACAGTGGCACTACTAAGATCAACAATAAACTTACAGTTACTGAATACTAGTTAACTATCATGGTGAATATGCAGCAAGCCGAGAGGTCTGAAGTAGTATACTAGACATGAGGAGAGATTTATTCTTCTTTTCAAGCCAACTTAGTAGATCATGCTTAAGACCTTAACAGCTTACCCAAATAGCCTAGGCTCTCTTTATGGTGCAAATAGAAGAGATATGTATCTTTTACAGAAGAATTTTTTTTTTTTTTAAAGCAGATTTTGTAAAATATTAATATAAATATATAATATACTTGGATAGGGGTCAAGCAACAGATTAAGCAAGGCAAAAGTCCATACCTGCAAAACAAGGCTCCCAGAATAGTCAGCAATTCCTCCCATGACATCTAGCCTTCCAGGTGCCCTTGTCACAATTATGTCTTCCTATAGACAAAAAGGAATAAGAGGACCAAGACAGTCAATGCATGCTAAGGAAAGCAGATGGCCAAAAATAACTAAAGCTGAATAAGAGAAGGAACTACATAATTCACAAAAATTACAAGAAAAGGGCAGGGACAGGAAACTTTCGATGTTTTTTTGAAATATGAAGCATAAACTAAAATTGCAACACAATGCATTACTAGGCATTCATGTGTATATATTTCAAACAACAGATTCAAAGCCTGCAAAGAAACATGTTTTTTATTATCAAGACTAAAATACCATGGGTAAGTAGCAAGTTAATGGACTATACATGCATAAAATAAAATTGCAGAGTTCCAGTTGAAACTATGCAATATATAAATGAAAAAAGCCTGACCTCCCAGTTGAAGAGACCAGCAGCAGCCTTTTGCTCCCTCTTCTGGTGCTTCTCAGTATTCGCTGGAGAATCATAGGCTAATTCTCCTAAGCTCTTCAAGAAGCTTGCTGTATCTGACAGTCCGAGAAAATCGCCATGTAGAATTTCAAAGTTTTTGGGGTGTCTAGAATTTCAATGACAAAAAATCAGTTTTCTGAGCCTCCAGCAGGTACATTGACATGGACCGGCAACAAGGTAGCAGAAAACTTACAAGGTCGTTACAGAATTAATGTCTTCTTTTACAGAAGGTGATGATCTAGGGCGAAGGCCAAGTTCATTTTCTGCATTTGCATACCAATCTGGCACCAAAAGATCTCTTCCAGGTACTCTTTGCAATTGATATCCAAGAATTATAGCATCGCGTAATCTTCTTGGCCCACTTAGCTACATTGCAAGCAAAATAGAAACATGCATTTATGGTTCAGTTCAGAGTCTTCTTATGAACCATGCCTCATTCATGCTAGATTGCTAGCACATTTTTATGCCTTCAATTTAAAAATATAAATAGATGCAAATAACCACATCATGTTAAATAATAAGGGTAGCAAAATGTGTAAATACAAACCCACCAAAAAATGAAAAGCAAACAACTTAGCAAGCTTCTCTTAAAAATAAAATAAAAAGAGGTAACATAGAAAGGAAAGTCTATTAAAACATAACTAATTGTTGAAATGGATAAAAGTACATAGCTTTCCATATACCTTATCTGATGTATAGTTTTTCCCAGAAGCAGTATCCTCCAAAATACTAGCTGCAACCTGAAATACAATATATTAGAACAAACAGTGTGCTATTTATAAAATCATTACAAAATATGTGTTTAAAAACAGAAGTGTATATATTTCAGAGGTTTGTCGGTGAGAACAAATTGTCATGTTCCTGAAGTTACTAGTTTCTTCGACATATGTATTTGTTCAATACTACAGGTATCCCTTAACATTCACACAATCACTCTTAAAGAAACTCAAACTTCAGCTTTGTATGCATGCACCTCAAGTCATTTATATAACCCCACCTCCTAACCAAACCCCCAGTTTCTCTGTTGCCAAATAAAACAAAGAAGAAAAATAAGAACTTCATCAGAGCCACTGTATACAGAAATGGCATTCTAATATTTTCTGTTCCTTTTTTTTTTTTCTTTTCAATTAGTCCTAATTTTTCCTGTTTTATCCATTCATTTTCTGAAGGAAAGAAGACCAAAATGACTCCTTGTGAAGATCTAATGTAAAAATAGCATCAACATGTTAGTGTCTAGTATAAATATCACATCTAATAACTAATCCAACTACTGGGGAAGGGTCATACTACTTAAGAAAAAATATAAGAGTGCAACACTATCAAGGATGGCCAAAAGTCAAAATGTGAGCAATGAAAAACATTTTACTTTTAAAATCAATAACTAATTATGATGGATCAAAAATGAATAAGTGAAATATTCCAGTTGCAAAAATATATTTGAATTTAAATTTGTCACAATAGCTATATGCCTCCAAGATGGGTAGAGAATTCGGTGTAAGATAATGATCCACCCTTAATATGAAATTTTTGCCTAGGAACTTATGATTGGAGATCATGTTAAAAGAACAATTTTAATAAGAAATAAGAGGGTACCTCACCACCATTAGTGCCCCCCTCATAGCAAGGTATCAGACTAATTGCACGTTCAAGGTAAGGTCTCCAATGCCCAGTAAGTAAATCCCTTCTGATCATCTCAACACCACCTTGATAGTACTGGTTGAAATGATTTTTTTATGACTCCATGTTAAAGTACGCCATCAGCTAATAAAGAGAGATCTATGCTGATGAGAAAATTCTAACAAAGTCAAAATATTGTACCTCAAGCATATTTCTAAGGAAAGGTTCTTCATTAAAGTAATCTCTACGCACAAAGACAAATGGTAGCTTGTACGCCAGGGCCTCACTAACAGTACCATATCCAATTTTTCCTGTAGTAGTTGTCCACTCCAGAAGATTAAGGGAAACAGCACTATTTTCTATCTGGATACAAGTGAGTCTGAAAAAGTAATGAGTGTGAAAAAGTATTCACTAACCAAGCATACAGTCAGAAGCTGCCATAAGGTCAGGGGTGTAAGCATCTTTTGCAAGCTTAATAAAGTTTGGAGGCAAATGCTGACTATCAGAAGCACCACAAACCTGAATTCATACAACCAAAATGTAAACCAAATTGCTGAAATAGCATGATATATTGTAGAGGAGACTAAAGTGGAAAAGGAGGTACCAGACAGAGCCAACCAGAAGGCAAGTACTCCTCCTTCAATTTCCAACCTGCAGGCTGTAAATGGATAATTGGAGAATTTAATAAATGGTATAAGTTTTCAAGATTAAACCTCACAAATGATACATTTCTTGAGAATGTTACATGAAGGAAATATACAAGTACCAAGGAACAATAGAAACCACAAATATATCTAATACAAGCATCTAATAAAACCCCATGGTCCTCAATACTTCATCTCTTCGCCATTGAAGACCACACCAACTATAAAGAATATTTTGTTGGCTCAAAAATGGGAGATAAAGTATATATGCTGTTTCCATATCCTTCCCTTCAGGCTAAAATAGTGGACAAGGAATCTAACTTTGGGATGCTCTGGATGAAGGAGAAAGTACTGAAGAATAGGGAAGAACAAAATAATACTTCAATTTTGCAAGTAGATAAGGAGCTGCAATACATAAATTTCTTAATGTGTATATGTATACCACTTTACATTTTGGAAAGTGGAAATGCAACCAGAGATTTCCTGAAGATATCTGACAATCTAAATGGTTGTGTATATCAGATACAATCAGAGAAACTGACTAGAGGACACACCTGCCCTCCAAAGTTGAGAATTACAACCTTCACGTCCTCTCCAATTCCAAGTTCTCTTCTCACCTAGAGCATTACAAGGAAAGTAATATCATTTGAAACCAACATCTGAAAAGTACTATGCCAGTGCTAAACTGGATCAAACATTCTCACTCAGACCTCTTCACGGGATTTGTGCAATCTTCGGACAACCAGAGGTACATCAATTACATCTCGGAAAGCTGGCACTGTGATGTTATTTCAGACGGGATTGACACCATTAGACATTTTTTAGCATTTAAAGTTCATATGCTACAAAAACCAAAAGAATAACAAAATAAAAACTCTCAACGAATGAGCAAGCAAACATACTTGGGCAGAATCCTGGGAGCCGGATAAGGAATTCACAATGAGAATAATCCTCTGCTATCTATATATCCAATAAAAGACTAATAGTAAGAAATTTCTAGGATATTTGGAACTTATAATGTAAAATGAAACAAGTCAGTAATGATTTAAAAAAAAAAAAAAAAAAAAAAAAAAAAAAAAAAAAAAAAAAAAAAAAAAAAAAAAAAAAAAAAAAAAAAAAAAAAAAAAAAAAAAAAAAAAAAAAAAAAAAAAAAAAAAAAAA